>NC_042299.1:949615-1024673 GCF_901000725.2 Takifugu rubripes | reverse complement strand
GCTCTGACAGCTGCGTTGGCTTGATCCAACATAGATGAAACATCGTTGTGATGGCTTTGTCATGAGAGTGAGAGAAGCATGGTTCTCCCATGTCAGCTCCAATTGAAGATCAGATCCTGGGGTCTAACCTGCACCATCACTTATCCAGGACACTTTCAATGTTTGTCATGAAGAGAAAATAAAATGTTGCACAATGTGAAATTTAAATGTTGTTAAAATAATCCCGTTGTGGACTTCTCTCATCAACAGAACCCCCCCCCCCCTCCATTTGACTGAAATGACCCCGCTGCTGTCTGTCAAACAGTCAAGATGCTAATCCAGAGCGCGAGCGTGTGCTCGGTTCTAACCGAGAACATATATGACAATCTGTGAACATGCAGGAGGGGGATTTTAACCAGTTGCCTATAGGGTACAGATGAGGGTTCCCCAGTCCTCCTAGTGACGGGCTCCCTGGGGCGGGGGGGCTGTAACACTACGCACACACCCCAGGGAGTTATAAAAACTGTGAAAATAAAGGTTTTTAGTCAGATGTTTGGTGTCAGGAAGAGGACGCCAGTACTGAGCAGCCCATGCGTACCTTAATGTGTACTCCGATGAAAGAATAGGAGTCTGATAGCAAACAGGCAAGAGTCTGGAAAATAGGACCATGGTGGACAAATGAATGCACTGAGGCAGGAAAAGCTCAAAACCAGAATTTAATCAATTATAGGAAACAACAAGCAATAGTGAGCAGAGAAATTAGAAGAACAAAAGAGAATACTGGAGAAGTCACTATTCTTGGTATGAATTCACCATTAGAAAGAGTGGGAATGATCCAGAATGTCAGGTAACAGGAAAGAATATGGAGCTCCAGGAATATGAAGGGACCTTTATTATAGAGGACAAGAGAAAAGCCAAACTAATGGCACAACGCTGGCTAAATACAAAGCACAGAAAATGTTAGAAAGAAGGAGAAAGAAGGCAGGAAAAGAACATATTAGAAACTGCTGAGGTGTTGCAAGGTGAATCTGTAGATGTAATTAATATTGAGTTGTCAATGGCACAACTGAACAATCTGCTAACAAAAGCTTGAAAAAACAACTCCAGGAAAAGATGAAATAAATGACTGCATGTTAGATAACTGTAGTAAGTAAAGAGGTGCTATTGAAATTGGATACAGAGATATGAGCGGAGGGGAAGTTGCCCCGTCAGTGGAAAAAGCTGTTATTGTGCCGATATATAAGCCAGGGGAGGAGTCTCCAGAGAGCTCCAGCCCCGGCTTTAGCCTAAAGTCTCCTGGAGGCAAAACTGTGGAGTCACAATTACCCAGAGAAGAATTAAAGAGACATTAGAGGGAGTTTAGGAAAGGAAGCAGCACGACAGGACCCAGGTAAGAGGCTAGGCTTAGGGTTAGTTTAAAGCCATATGATGGGATGTGGACGGATGGACTGCTTATTAAATATGTCAGATGGAATAAAAGGCAAAATGTTTAGATGGATCAGGAACTTTTGAGTTTGTAAAATCACAAGAAAACCTCCCAGTAGACGATGGAACCCCCCAGGGAGGTATCAACAGCCCCTTCTACCCTCAGTCATGATAGATGATATATTAGGAGCATATGCAGCTCTATTGGGGCTGATGACTGGTTTCTGTGGAACGGGGTAGAAATGTCCCGTTGTTGTTGGAAAGTTGCAGGAGGCAAGGGAAAGGTGGAGGTTTGGGCACTGAAATGGGGTTTTACAGTTTTCTCCGTTAGTGTTGGGACTCCTTGGTGTTTGTCCCTCCCCTGTGTGTCTTGTTTCCCTGATGGCTGAGCAGATCTTTGACGGGGCCTTTTCCATCTGCACAGCTGTGGCTCATCGGCTTGCCAGCCTGGTAGTTAAAGGCCGTTCTCTTCCCTGTGCTCGCCGCCAGTCATTGAGAAACTTTCGCGCTCTGCCGGCATCACCTGTCCTGCTCAGTCCTGTTCCAGCCCCGTCCTGTGTTGACGCCTAGTCGCCATCGTCTGGCTCCAGAGTCAGCAGCTCTTTTGTAAAGCCTCCTGCCTCCAGTAAGGTGTTGAGAGTCCACGGCCATATCCCACGTCTGGGGTTCAGGTTGTGTCGGCTAGTCAACAGTTAGCAAAGCCAAAGCGGCTGTCCTCAGTCAAATTAAACGGAAAAATTTGAGCAAGAGTTAGAAGTAGGTTGTTTTAAGTATCTAGGGATTTGGTTTGACAAAAGGATTCACTGGAAAGGACACATTGATAAAGTATTAGGGAAGTGTAAAAAGATTCTAAATATAATCAGGTGTTTAAAAGGTAGAGATTGGGGAGCACATAGAACAGTGTATCTATAGGCCTAATCAGGTCTGTGTTAGAGTCGGTGTGTAAGGTGAATCTGCATCAAAGCCAATGTTAAAGAAGGGACATTAAGTGGCACATTTAAGAGGACGTGGAGAGAATCATCCAGCTCAGAGTATATTAAAATCATCCCAGGAGAAGGACAAAAGAAAGGTCCACAGATTTGGAGGGACAGTTCAAGGTGGATGAGAGCAGGGATGCTCAATATCTACCAGTCGGTAGGTCGCGTCATAATAAAAACACAGACGTCGGTCACATGACATCTGAATTTTGTTGACACTGAGGTCACTGTACATGCACAAACAACGGCTCTAAGTGCAGCGAGCTACAAGCTAGTCAGTTTGTTACCGCTAATTCTTCACTTTTGTTTTTTCTCTTAAACTTAAGAAAGGATATAAAAATGAGTGGGGAGCTGGACTAAGTAAGGAGAATAAACGTATCACTTTCATACAGAATGAGAGGAGGACTGTTTTCAAGATGACATTTTCAAAGATCACAAGATCAAAGAAGGGAAATGTGGAGCGGCAGTTTCAGCCTGTTCATGGAAAACACGACACTGAGCAGCTCCCTGTCCAGGTAGGGGGGCTCCCTGTCCAGGTAGGGGGGGGGGCTCCCTGTCCAGGTAGGGGGGCTCCCTGTCCAGGTGGGGGGGCTCCCTGTCCAGGTAGGGGGCTGACTCCAACACTACTATCAGATCAGGCTTCAAACCTTCCTCTTTGAGAAAGCTGATAGTCGGTAATTCCTCTGCCCTCCTTCCTCTCTCCTCCCCTTCTCTTCTCTTTCTTTCTTTCTTCTCTTCTCTTCTCTTCTCTTTCTTCTCTTCTTCTCTTCTCTTCTCTTCTCTTCTCTCTCTTCTCTTCTCTCCTCTCCTCTCCTCTCCTCTCTAGACTCCCCATCCTCTTCTCGGGCTGTCCTCTGTCCTTCTCCTCTCCTCCCCCCCCTCTCTCTTTCTTTCTCTCCTCTTCTCTCCCCTCCCCTCCTCTCCCCTTCTCTTCTCTTCTTCTCTTCTTTCTCTTCTTTCTTTCTTTTCTTCTCTTCTCTTCTCTCCTCTTTCCTCTTATCTCTCTAGACTCCCCATCCTCTTCTCTGCTGTTCTGCCCTCCTCTCCTCTTCCTCCTCTCCCTCTCTCCTTAACCTCCTCTCCACTCCCCTCTCCTTACCTCCTCCCCTCTCTCCTCTCCTCTCCTCCCCTCCCTTCTTCCTCTCCTTTACCCTCCCCATCTCTCTCTCCCTAGACTCCCCTCCTTCTCTTTTCTGTTGTCCTCTGCCTTCCTCTCCTTTTCCTTCCTCTCTTCCTTCTCCTCTCCCCTCTTCTCCTCCTCTCATCTCCCCATCTCTCCTCTCCCCTCCTCTCCTTTACCCTCCCCTCTCCTCTGCTCCTCTCCTCTGCCCTCCCCATCTCTCATCTCCTCTCCTCTGCTCCTCTACCTCCCCTCCCCCTCTCTCCTCTCCCCTCCTCTCCTCTCCTCTACCCTCCCCATCTCTCCTCTCCTCTCCTCTCCCCTCCTCTACCCTCCCCATCTCTCCTCTCCCTCCTCTACCTCCCCATCTCTGCTCTACCCTCCCATCTTTCCTCTCCCCTCGTCTACCCTCCCCATCTCTCCTCTCCCCTCCCCATCTCTCCTCTCCCCTCCTCTCCCTCCCCATCTCTCCTCTACCCTCCCATCTCTCCTCTCCCCTCCTCTACCCTCCCCATCTCTCCTCTACCCTCCCCATCTCCTCTTCCCTCCTCTACCCTCCCCATCTCTCCTCTACCCTCCCCATCTCTCCTCTCCCCTCCCCATCTCTCTCCCCTCCTCTCCCCTCCCCATCTCTCCTCTACCCTCCCCATCTCTCCTCTTCCCTCCTCTACCCTCCCCATCTCTCCTCTACCCTCCCCATCTCTCCTCTCCCCTCCTCTACCCTCCCATCTCTCCTCTACCCTCCCCATCTCTCCTCTTCCCTCCTCTACCCTCCCCATCTCTCCTCTACCCTCCCATCTCTCCTCTCCCCTCCTCTACCCTCCCCATCTCTCCTCTTCCCTCCTCTACCCTCCCATCTCTCCTCTACCCTCCCCATCTCTCCTCTCCCCTCCTCTACCCTCCCCATCTCTCCTCTACCCTCCCCATCTCTCCTCTACCCTCCTCATCTCTCCTCTTCCCTCCTCTACCCTCCCCATCTCTCCTCTTCCCCCTCTACCCTCCCATCTCCCCTCTCTCTAAAAACATTTTCATTGTAATAGACGCTGATAAAGATGTTACACATACCAGCTCACAGTAAAGCCAAGCTAACCATAACCTAACCATAACCCAGGTCCCTGTGCCCCCCACACTGTTGCAGTGTGGGGGGCACAGTTGCAGGGCACTGGAGCGCTGGTAGCAGACTCTAAAGCCTATGTTGCAGAGGTACTGTTGTGACATAGGGAAGTATTGGGATGGGGATTCAAGTATTGGGATGGGGAGTCGCTTGGGTCCAGACCAGCTGAGCTGGTGTCTGGCCACATTGTACGTGGTCTTCTTAAGACCTCTTGCAGGAGCAGTTTGTGACTTGTTCCACCACTAAAATTAATGTGCAAGATTTTGTTGCCAGTGCCTGGCTCCACCTTCACTGCCCAACATGTGGCAGAAAAAAGGGTATGAGACACAGATTATGTTGTGTTATTTCCACTCCTGAAAGCAGGAAGACAGGGTTATGTCACGCCACACCCCAGAGACATGTTCAGGTACTGAACATTCTGTCTGATGTTGACTCCCATCTGCCTGATAATCAGTGATGCGATGTGCAAAGTCTGCTCCTTTTATTTCCAGCATGATGTTGATGTGGATGGTGCTGCTCCCATCCTAACCTAACCCTATCCCTAACCCTATCCTAACCCTATCCTAACAGCACACTTCCCTCACTTCTGTTGTGAAAAGGCTGGTTATGAACGCTAAAGCGGATGATGCGTTAGCCATGCCTAATTACAGTCCCTGGAGTTCACTATGTCTGCTGGCTCTGAAAGCTGATGGCACGCTCCGTTTCTGTATTGACTTTAGGAAGGTAGATGCAGTCATGGTGTCTGTTTCCTGTTGCCACTCATTGAAGACTGTGCAGACAGCATTGGTCCTGCTTCCTTCATCACAAAGCTGGACCTCCTTAAAGGGTATTGGGGGGTTTCCTTAATGCCCCCTGTCATCTCAGTTTTTGTGACTCTTGATCAATATAATTTATGCAGTATTGTCACAGCTCCCTCCACCCGTTTCCCTCCTGCCCTCAGTAGTTTTCCACTTAACCTTTCAGCCACTGTTGTAAAATATCATGAATTGCATTTTATGCTATAGCTATTTTAATGAAAGTAGAGCAGTTTCATGGATAATGTGAGATGGATCAACTGGGGTAAACTGGGAAACTTTATGTGAGCTTGTTTGTGAAGAGAACAGAATAACAATGTGTGATATCTGTTTGGGTTCGGGCTCTCAAGGCTGTGCACCTGTGCGCAGGCTGAGGGCCGCTTCGATATAGCCAAAATATGTGCAACGTGACTGAGCTGATGCAAACTATGTAACCATGGAAACGCCTTTTACCGTGTCTTGTGCTGAGTTTAATAAAAGAACCAACTCTGGTGGGGGGGGGACTCTCTCCGGGACAGCGCGATCAGCAGACGTGTCTGTGACGGAGCGGAGCCCCCCTGTACAAGGTTGAAAAGCATTGTTGGCTTCTGGTCTCAATTTGTGGTGAACTTGGGTCGTGCGCCTGTCTGAGTACACTTCTGAAGATTTTGACGACAATTTGGTGACCCCGACGTGATCTGCTCCAGAGGAGAGTAGGACGTGCGCGCACGTCGAAGGCCCAAATCGACCGGTCCTTGGCATCATCCGGAAAAGGCCTGACTAAAGAGGTGAGCACTGCCTGTTAAACCAAAAGTGCTGAATGATGTCAAGTGAACCGTGTTGATCGGTGAAATTTTAAAAATAAACGGGTAAAGAGAGGCGTTTGGCCGTTTTGACTGAGAAGTAACCACAGATTGGTCCTGGTTACGGACAGATTGGTCCGAATTTGGTTCTGGACAGCTTGATCTGGATTTGGAGGGCGTTGGTCCTGGTTTTGGACAGATTGGTCCGAATTTGTAGACGTTTCTCTTGGTTCTGGAGGAGCGGTCTGAATTATGGCTGAGGAACAGAACACTGGGGGCGAGGGGCCCTGCGACAGTTGGCTGGATAAACTGTTTAAACAACATTTGGCCAAAACAACGGATGGTGAAAGGGAGGAAGCGATGAAAAAACAAAATGTTTCGGGACAAGTACGGAGACAGATTCTTAGGGCTAGACGATGGCAAAAAAAGTTTACAGACACTGTTGGGGATTGTCGCTGGAAATAAACAGGAGAAGAATAAATGTGATGCGGAGTTGACGAGTGCGAGTGTGTGGGACAAGCGTAACTTAAAAGAGAGATGGAGAGTCACAGATGAAATGAAATGCATGGCACAACATCTACGTGATGCTTGTCTGGCTGCACGGGCAGCTGCGGTTGATGAGATGGAGGATCAAGATCAGCAGAGTAAGAGCGCAGGGAAAGAGGAAAAGAATGTACCAAGCGCACCTCCGAGTCATGGTGAAGGAGGCCAAGCAATGTACCCGGTGTTGACAGGAGGAAATATAGTTGCGGCAGGACGAGAGCTGCATTTGGGGGCAGTTGGAGGCAGCAGAGCACCAGAGGTAGAAAAGGCAATGTCTAAGCAATGTCTAAGCTGACAGTGTTAGAACAGCCGGCGACTTTGTCTTCACTTAACCCGTTCGGACAGGGCGATGGATGGTTGGCTGCGCAGCGGAGCATGATAGAGGAACAAAAGGGGTGTAGCGGATGACACGAATCGTCGGATAGTGAGAATTGGCTAAAATCATGAAGGAAACGGGACTAAATTGGGTGGAGGTGCTTCCATTGGCCCTCATGAGAATTAGACACACTGTAAACAGAGCCACCGGGTTTACACCGTTCGAACTCCACCATGGAAGGCCCTTCCCAAGACCAGGACACCCCATGACTGAGGGAGCAGAGGTACACCCCAAGGTAATGTTTAAAATACTTAACTACATGTGCTTAAGCTTTTCTCTCCAGATCCCACCAGAACCGCAGGAGAAACCCGACCTGATAGGGGAGGAGTACCTGTTATTGAAGGTCCTTCAGAGGAAGTGGCAGGAACCGAGGTGGACAGGCCCACATCGAGTCACAGCGCGCACCGACACAGCGGTCCGGTTTGAAGGAAAGGGAGACACCTGGTACCACCTCTCGCATTGTGCCAAGGTACCGAAAACAGGGGAAAGGGAGCAGCAGGGGTCTGCGATGTCAGAAACCCCCAACGCGTAACAGGTGAAGTGCTAGTAACTCTCCCTGCAACGGCAACGATGGATGCGAAGGTGCAGAAATCCTCGATGGAGGAACATCTGGACCCACGACAACGCTCAGCGGGACAAATGCCGGAGTGGAGACGATCATTGAATGGTTTATTGATAATATGCATGTCTGTTGTAATCTTTGCATCTATATTGATTTATGT
The DNA here is from genome assembly GCF_901000725.2 of Takifugu rubripes. NCBI lineage: Eukaryota > Metazoa > Chordata > Actinopteri > Tetraodontiformes > Tetraodontidae > Takifugu > Takifugu rubripes. The sequence continues at coordinate 1,016,841 of NC_042299.1, read as the reverse complement.
GGATGTTTATAGAAGTGAAATGCTAACTCAGAAGAGCAGATCCTTAAGAGAAGGGAACTATCCACGAGCCAAGCGAGACACACCACAAGAGTGCCCCGCATCTATCACATTGGAATATACGATGGGGGCCCCTACCTCTTTTCAATTTGACTTATGTGACGTTATTGACTGTCGTGGGACTTCTACCATGTGGAGAGGGTATGATGTTTACTTATGTTATGAACCGGGTCCTATTCAATTCTCATGCTCGCGCCATGGTTACACCAATGGTAAGTGGTGTTCTGATTGGAGAGTAGTGTCCGAGTACATACAGGAATGGTGGAGCAACCAGCCCCTTTACGATATGCGGGAAGCGACTCCTATGCTAAAGCAGCTCGTAAGAAAGAACACCTATGGAGGGAGCTAAGGCTCCAACGAGATTTCTCCCCAACAAGCAACCCACTGACGTTATCATTACACTGGGATCAGTCCCCGTCTGGAGGGGCGCAGCTTCCCCTGTATATCTTGTGTTAGGAGTTGACATAACTGGGTATGATCCTATGGGGTTGATCAAAATACACTTAAAAGCCACCACCACCGTACAGGGTAGGGGGGTGACGAGCCCCCAAAGGATGAGAACATGAGAGAGAGTAACTCCTCCCAACGGGTAAGAACATTGAACTATTCGGCTCTAAAACCAATAGACATAATTCAAATAAGCACAGGAACGGGAACTGACAATGTTTGGCTAGATTGGTTGGCGAGCGAGGCAAAGGATAAGATCGAAGGGGAATGCATTGCATGCGCGGCAGGGCGGCCACATTTGTTCACCGAGCCAGCTCCTCTCCATTTTGATGACACCTGGGGATGTCAGTGCATGATGGCACTAACCAGAGAGAACACTCCAATAAACTGTACACAATTGGCTACAATTTACCCCCAATTAGCGACAAGTCCACTGTAGGACCTTTCAAACCACGGAGGGGTGAACCAAACAGGTATGTGTGCTTTAATTTCACAGGAAGATCGCGGAATATGGGAAGATTGCGGAGGATTGGTGCAATCAGACAATTAAGGGTGATGCCTCTCAGATAGGGTCATTAGCTAGAGCAGGACTATTTTGGTACTGTGGGCGGGGGTTACATACCAAGATGCAGGCAGGAGCAAACGGAAGGTGTGCGATGGTGAGGCTGGCGACCCCGGTGACACTGATTGGTAACAGGATGAGTATGAATAGTCCCACAACATCATCAGCTTTAACAGCCCGAAGCCGGCGACACATCCTAAGGAAGAGGAGCTCAGCTAGGTTCGACCTGTCTGTAGGATCTCCTACGTATATCGATGCAATAGGGATCCCTAGGGGAGTTCCGGAGGAGTAAAATTGGCTGAAGTGGCGGCTGGGTTTGAGAATCTTCCAATTATTGCAGCACTCTTCCCGATTACACCGAATAAGAATGTGGACCGGATAAATTATGTGCACTATAATGTTCAAAGATTAGCAAATCTGACCAGGGATGCGGTAGAAGGACTGGCTGAGCAACTGTCAGCAACCTCTATGGTAGCAATGCAAATAGAATGGCCTTAGACATGTTGCTGGCTGAGAAGGAGGGTGTGTGTTATATGTTTGGAGAAATGTGTTGCACCTTTATTCCCAACAGTACGGCTCCGGACGGCTCCGTAACTAAAGCCCTAGAAGGACTGAGGTCCCTCTCTTATGAACTGGACTTGGCTCTTGGATGTTCCAGATGTTTGGCAGATGGAAAGGGTTGATTTTTCTATACTTACTTCTTTAGCGCTTTTACAGCTGCTGTTATGATGTGTGGCTGCTGTTGTATCCCATGTATCCGAACTTTGTGTGTACGCATGATTACTGTTGCTATAGAAAAGGGAACCACCGATCCGAAGATGATAATGCCTCTCCGGTCGGCCCCTAAGGAAGAGGTGGTGGGGAACTGGAAGCGAGATGGATGGATTTGATCTCTACTTAGAGATCAACAGGGGGACTGTTGTAAAATATCACGAATTGCATTTTATGCTATAGCTATTTTAATGAAAGTAGAGTAGTTTCATGGATAATGTGATAAGGATCAACTGGGGTAAACTGGGAAACTTTATGTGAGCTTGTTGGTGAAGAGAACAGAATAACAATGTGTGATATCTGTTTGGGTTAGGGCTCTCAAGGCTGTGCACCTGTGCGCAGGCTGAGGGCCGCTTCGATATAGCCAAAATATGTGCAACGTGACTGAGCTGATGCAAACTATGTAACCATGGAAACGCCTTTTACGTGTCTTGTGCTGAGTTTAATAAAAGAACCAACTTGGGGGGGGGGGAGACTCTCTCCGGGACAGCGCGACAGCAGACGTGTCTGTAACGGAGCGGAGCCCCCCTGTGCAAGGTTGAAAAGCAACGTTGGCTTCTGGTCTCAATTTGTGGTGAACTTGGTTCGTGCACCTGTCTGAGTACACTTCTGAAGATTTCGACGTCACCACTCCCACCTCATCAGGCCAACTCCACTCACCTGTCAGCTCAGCTGTATCTCATCCCAATTATCACAGCATATAAGCCTCTCCTGCACTCAACTCCTTGCCAGATTGTTCTACAGCTTTGATGCAAGACTTTCCAGCGTTATTTTCCTGCCTGATTTCCTGTTACATACCCTGCCTGTCTTCGTTTTGCCCGCCTTGCCTGTTCCCCGGAAAACCTACCTGCTTTCTGTCTCCGACCACGCACTCTGCCTCTGTCTCCAGCTATAATCTGCTTCCACGGCTTCGACTCCTCTGCGTGACCTCAACCCGTCTGCCGCTCGCCCCTCATCGGTACTTCTGCCTTGCTACCTGGCTCTGGACCCCTCCCTTTGGCCGTTCCACCAAGAGTAAGCCCATTCCCTTCCCCTAATCCTAAACCCAGAGACTCCTTTTGGGCCACTGGTCTGAAAAAAGGACTGTTTCCTGAAATAGCGGATCACATCCGAGTTTGCTACTGTTATCAAATAAAGACTTTACCAATTGATCCTGAGCTTAAGTGTACTGCTATTGGGTCCATATCCAACCCATCAATATACTGTGTATTAGAACAGGTTGTCTCAGGACCCAAAAGCAGGCAACACGCAGGGGGGTCTTTATTCAAGATGCACGAGGCTCTGCTGGATTGTTGGGCCAAGTTAGCCAGGGGACTTCACCCCCTGAAGTGCAGCATCGTTCCAGCCACTCCTGGCCGCGAGGATGCGGAAACGAATTGAATAGTCCGCCACCAAGCTGGAGCTCAGGCGCAGGGACAGGATCTGCGAGGCCGCCTCGCGCTCTGGACCGAATGCTCGAATACCTGCTTCAGCTCGTCCGTGAAAGCTGAATAGCTGGAGGAAGCGGGTGTCGGGTTCCCCAGAACCGCTGTGGCCCACAGTGCCGCTCTCCCAGACAGGAGATTAACCATGAACGCGATCAGAGGCTGGGGGTAGAAGACTAGAGAACATTGAAGCAAAAAACTGGCACATGCACCAGCCTCACCAGAATAGCATTCCAGAAGAGGAACATGCCCCATGTTCCTCCTGAATCCTGTGATATGGCAGTAACTGGTGGAGGAACTGCCCTCGAAGCCTCAGCGGGTGGGGAAGGCAGAGTCTGCTCTGTCCCTCCCGGAGTGAGCAGGGCTGACACGCTGGCATTGAGTGTCTGGAGTGAGGCCCAGATATCTGAGAGGAGTTGGTCATGCTGTCCCAGCAACCTCCCCTGGGCCTCCAACGTGCGGCGCACTGCGTCTTGGTCCGCCAGGTCCATGCTGGTCAGAGTGTTCTGTTAGAACAGGTTGTCCCAAAAGCAGGCAACATGCAGTGCAGAATAGTGTCCTAAAAGAGACTTTATTCGAGATGCACAGGGTTCTGCTGGGTCGTTCGGAGAATCTCTCATTCGGTCCAGCGTGGAGCCAATGCGGAGGATCAGTCCGGCGAGCAGTTCATGTCCGCAGGTAGGCATGGAGACCTCGATCGAGTGACAAAGTTAGCCAGGAAACTCTTTTGAACAAACCAGGAGTCAGGGTTAGAGAGAATGAAACACTCCGACGCTGGCAGACGGGTGCTCTGTTCCTGATGGAAAATTGTCAGCAGGTGCGTCCACCTGCAGCACCAGCTGTGGAGGATTATCGGCTCCTCCACGCCCCTGCAGGAAGAAACAAGCGACCCGGAACCTTGGAACACTGTGACGTCTTTTGGCTTGAAAAATGGACCTGTCACATTACAGTGCTTGATGCATTGAGTAATGGGTGATGTTCCAATGTAGTGTGCATTTAGATGATGTGGTCATGTATTCTGACACTTGGCCGGACCATGTGTCCCGGTTAAAAACAGTTTCCAATGGCTTGCTGAAGCTAACCTGACTTTTCATCTTGATAAGTGTAAATTCGGGAAACTATGGTTGTTTACCTGGATGAACAGGTGGACAATGGGAAGGTCCGTTCAGTGGATTACAAAGTTACAGCAATCTTGAACAATCCAGTTACCCACTAGGGTAAGAACTATGTTGTTGCTTAAAGCGGACTAGTTAATACCAGTGTTTCTGTAAAAACCTGTTGGTTGTGGGAGCCATCCAGTAAAGTCCCAAGGTCCCCTGTGTGTGGACTGTTGTGTATCTCTTCTTTGGTGTTTTTTTTGCTCAAAGTGGTGGCTGATGAACTATCCCGTGCCTTTGTTCATGTAACCAAAGAATGAGATCCTCTGCTATTGTGCTTTTGTCTCTGTTTAACACAATCCCTGTTTCAGTTGTACCTTCCATCAGATTCATCAGGTTTCTGTCATGCTCTTCCTTACTTTTGCAAAAGACTACAATGCCATCTGCTTTGCTGTCACCCTTGAGCCCCTCCAGAATCTGGTCCATTTTGGCCTGAAAGTGACCTTGAGAAGCACAGTCCAAATGTCATTCATTTCCAGCAGTATTTCATTTTGTATTGTTTTTTTGTTGTTGTTCTATTGTGAAATTCCTGTTTTATTTTGGTTGTTTGGTTTCCTAGTGTTGTGGCTTTTCCTCTCTGTCTATTTACTTAATAAACGTACGCTTTTCCTAAGTCTGAATGCCTATGCCAGTGCCAATGGGTTGAAGCAGGATTGCCACAACGAAGTCGAATAATGAGTCAGGGTCAGCTGGTTCACGGTCCAATGATGGTTTATTGATGATTCACAATTCACCATGCATGAGAGGTAGCCCGGGCTAAGTCTGAAAACTAGCAAGAAATCTCCAGCTTTTATACAATTTGGAGCCTGGGTTTACTCCTCCCCGGGCTCCTCCTTCTCATTATGCAATTTTTCCCGTTTTCCACCTTTATGTATTTTTTATCATTCATTATCAGACGGCTAGATGTACTTTTCATGTTTTTGTTTAAAAAAAATACAGACCAATCTCTTGTTCAAACCTGACTCAACCTCTTGTCCTCTTGCCACCGGCCTTTGAGGACTCCCCATGTCCCTTATCAACTATTTTCAGGCCATTAACAACTATAGTTCTGGCCAGTAGTAAGACATAATGGCAAACTATTTACAATAGTACAGAAAGGAACAGCCACATTGATTAGGGCACTTAGTCTGGAATATTATTGGATCACGTACACTACAATCATTCAGATGTTCCTTCCAGCATCGCACTGAACATGCTTTTTAAACAGGCTCTTTTAGACACCTCTTTACCCCTTTTACTACACTAGTTTGTGAGTGGTTTGTTTTAACATTAAGTGGGCTGTCTCGTCTGATGTCACGTTTTCACTCGAAACCCCTCATCCCTATTTAAGCAGCACCTTCTGGTCTTTCGTAGCTCTCACCTTGTAGGGTCCTTGGTTGACTCCATGTAAGACTGCTTGGTGCCTGTTTGCCTTTTTTTCACCCGGATTAGTTTTTCTGGATTATGATACCTTGGTTCTGTCTTCCTTTTGCCATTCTGGATCCACACTCCGTACGACCTTTCACCTGGCTGTATTTTTAAGTGTTTCAACATGTCACCCTATCTTAAGGCAACAGCTAACGCAATTTTTTCAAGTGTTTGGGGGACAAAAGCAAATACCGAGCATATTGATAATAAGCCAATACCCATTTTGTTTAAAAAAAACAACAAAAATCCAGGCCTTGATTTAATAGGGAAAGGACATCAAAACTTTCCTGATGAGGAATTCCTCTTTTGCCTTTAATGCCAGTAAACTGCAAGGCAAATAAGCAGTGGCCAATGATTTGAAAAACTGTAAACTATGTCTTATGCTTAGATCCTTTTGATCTTTGTTTAGTTGTGATGAGAGGGAGCTTTAATGAGCATTATCGTCAAAGGCAAAAGCATATACCAGCACATTGAACTGTGGGAAAAGGTTAAAAAGTAATTCAAATGTAAGCATTTCAACTAACAGGTAATTAGCGGCTTTATCTTGATGCTTATTTTGGGTTAATATTCCTTATTCCTTCAATGTTTGTAAATTCATTCATTCTATCTTTCCACTGTACAGAAAATGCAGGTCCAAGAAAGCTCACTCTTAGTCATTCCCAACAACTTTGCCGCTAATCTTTGGCATGTTGTCAATGATCCAGACATCCCTGCCATTGTATGGGACAGCCAGGGTGAGGTTATCATTATAGATAAGTATAGTATTGAGAAGCAGGTCCTGTCTCCCAGTAACAGCACCTTGAACAGTTGCCATGCTTTTGGTACTATGTCTTTCTTAAGTTTTATCCGTAAGCTTTATGCATACGGCTTCAAAAAAGCTCCATATCCACCTGCAATTCAGCCAAACATTTATCAGTTTTTCAATCCTAACTTCAGAAAAATAATCCAGAACTTCTTTCACTTGTGAGTCGAAGTGCTCACCAAGTATCGGAGAATCACAAGTCTGACCCGAGAGCCCAATTTCTGCCTAAAGACAGGACTGAAAAAAAGATGTATGTATCCAATGTGAAGGATGGTGAAGAAAACTTTGCAGGAAGGTTAGTGTCAAGATTGAAAATGTATGTAAAGTGTCAACAATCACCTTCTGTGTGTGATGTGATATTTTTGCATGATTTTGCAGGAGACAAGTTACATCAGCGGCCAATCAAGCCCGTTTCCTCATCATGACACCAGAAATCCACGGGAAGCAACAAAGGAGGAGGGCCCTCCTAGAGTCTACAATAGTACTCCAAGTACCTCAAGCAAAACTATTTTTACAAGCTTAGTCCCATATTCAACTCCTGGGCGGTCTCCCAACCTGAACGCAGAGTTCCTACTATGGTCTACCGTTCCTGGCCACTTTGTCCCAGGTGAGCACCAAGTTTGCCTTCCTGTCTGCATTTTTGGGTACATTTGTTGTATTATCAGTCGTATTTTTAGACCTGATCAGTGTTTTTCTGTATGATAACTACATTTTAGATCTCAAACTTTGTTTTACTATATGCATTTTTCTTCTCCTTTAAGCTCTTTGTTGGTACCGGCAGGATCCCATAGCTCCAGGTTTCTGCACTTTTTACCAGGTTGGTGAATTTGAATCAATATAATCTGCAGTTGTTAGATGAAAACATGGTTAATCGCAGCCTCTATGTATATAGACGGGTCCATAAATATAGGGACATCGACACGGTTCTCATCATTTTGCCTCTAAAAACCACAAAATCTGCTGTTGTTACATGAATACATGGTTAATTCTACTCTTATAAAATAATTCAACATTAACCCTAACCCTTTTTTTAGATGGGATGTCCAGGCAACACAGTTCCACCTATGTATCCCATAGAGCCAGTTACTTCATTTGCGCAGAAGATGCCCCGTTCATCCACGAGTGTTTTAAAGATGAATCCACTGAATCGTCCCTGTGCAGTATCACAACATATCTCTATCATTAGCGGTGACGGAGTAGCCTCCATCTGTCCTCCAATCAGTACTGTCGCTGAAGCTGGAGAAAACGTTCAGAATACAACCACAGAGAAATGATAAAATCAGTAGAGTTCATTAATGTAGTTTTATTAAAGCATTTATCTCTGCTCATTCTCAAAAGAGTATGTCCCTGAACTGTTGCCCTCAACCTGTCCGGCAAATTCCGAGTCTTAATTTCAGCCCTCAGGTCAGGTGGAGTCGAAAGCCTGGACCTTTTTGCCATCTGTCAGGAATGACTAAATAAAGTTTTAAAGCTGTAAGTAAATGGTTGTTTGAATGCTCTCTCTCTCTGGTTGCCTTGTGATCTGCTGGCAACTTGTCCCGGGCGCACCCTGCCTCCACCAGAGAACTGTTCCATCTCAAAGTTTTCAACCTGCCAAATACATTCCAAGTTTCCCAGAAGTGAACTTGCTCTGCCTTATTTTATAAAGTGGTTCAGGCAGGACCTTTCTAGACTTAAGATGATGAGGTATTCCACGACTTCAAAACTATCCAAGAGGCTTCTTTAGTTCTAAATAACTGGTAGGAACCTCAGAGCAAGATGCTGTGTGCATTTACTGAACGCTGACATTAGTGGTTGGTGGTAATTTGCATTATTACAGGGTCACGATGATCACGATGTTGGGTGTGAGTGACTATGAAACTTTCCTGGGAGGGAATCTATCGCCTCATTCAGCAATCACTACTCTTGATTAGGTACCTGTAAAATGTGTCAAATAAGAGGGGAAAAAAATAGATTAACTGCTAAAAATAGAAATTGTTGAGAGTGGACGGATCCTCAGCCTGAGTGAACTGCATCATATTTGCCCCAAAAGCAGCAGACACTGGAATGTGCCTGAGCAAATGCAGCTATAATCAGAGAGCCTCTCAATTCCCATGGTCCATGACATCTCTACAGGGGATAAATGGACCAACCATGATCAGCAAACTGGATCTAAAATGTCGATACCATCAGGTATGACTCATACCTGAGCCAAGAGGTACCCGCACAGTCACCCTTAGCATGAAGGCGTCATCTTTGCTGTTTCCTCCTACAAGCAACAATACCAGCATGACATTGCAACAGCACTGACTGACACTGAGGGGGTTGAGAACATTTCTATGACAACATTGTTCACTGCCCAGACCGGGAAACACACAATTGGCTTCATGCAATCATGAAGAGGTGTGAGCTGTGGGCTGGCATCAAAGAAACACCACGGTCATGGCACCAATTTGTAAGATTTGGAAACTTCATGCAAGGACTTAAAAGAAGCCAGATTGATGGTCAGTAGCTTTAATAACAAAACACCAATGCAAAAATGGGCATGTAAACAAACAGGTCGCAACGTACCATTTAAGCAAAAATCTGGTAGGTCTCCTTTTTTACCTGTCCTGGGGAGTGGTTTTACAGCTTAGGTGCACATCCTGGGTATGAGTAAGGCCAAATGAACCAATGGAAGATATGGTGAGGAGAAAGATTTGGCCTGTTGTGGCCAATCAGTATTTGTATTTCCCCAACCGACCATGGGGGCATTTGTAGATGCCACTATGTGCTGCTACTCTACCATGAATCTGTGTTTGTGCATGAATATGGATGTCGTGCAGTCATTTGTGGCTGTTGAAGGAAGTTTGGGGGATGGCTATTGCTTCTTTAGGTCCCATTGCAAATTTGGCTGCTTTGATTGGGCCCCAATGCCAATGTATGGAAATGGCAATAAACAGCGAGGTCAAAATGAGTGCAGCGAGTAAGCAGGGGGGTTGTAAAATAACTGTGACACAGAGTACCAGAAGATTGTTCATACTCAAAAAGTTGCCCAAAGTTTATTACAGTTACAAATAATATAATACAAGAATATGAGAACCGTTTGATAATAGTGACACAATAGTGATCATTCTTCAGTCAGAAAAGCTCCTAAAGGTGGCCTCAGCAGAGGAAACCCTCATTTTAATCTCCAACAGAGCAGAAGAATCACCAGCTTTTGTTCATCACACGTTCTTCACCTCGTTTTGGCTGCTGGGCTTTTCCTCATGGACATTGTTCAAGTCGTGAAACATAAAACAATGTAAAAGAACGTCGGACTCAGATGATCTGGATCATGCCTCATGTGCTCCTGAAAAGAATTTGGTTATTTTTTCGACAACTAGTTGCAGATATTTTGTCTTTGAACGTTCTGACAATTTACCCATAATTCCATGGGGACATTACTGGACAACGTTACTCTTAATGGCAGTTTCCCCTTTTAATGGGATTAAATTAATGTTAACCTTTAGAACCAGTCCCCTAAATATAGTTTCATTGTTTGTTATTGGGCCAGCAGCACAGCGGAACTCGAGTGTTTTAGTCTATAATAATAACAACACCACCACCACCAACAATAATATGAGAAATTTGCAGCTGAATCTCCCCTCTGACATGAATTGACGGTAGCAGTCGTGTTGTAGCGTGTTTTCTATCGCACCTTAGTAACGTCATGTTTTGTGCGGGTGGAGTTATTATGGATCTGCCCCTCGATGGATTCACTTTTTCCCGAAGATGAAGCTTCAGTAAGGGGACTCCGAGGCGACCAGAGGTGTTTCCTGTGACCACGCAACACCGTGACCAACCTCAAATGTGGTTGTTTGCTGGACAGCAAGCAACATTCAGAAACCGGCACAGATCAAAGGAATCGTCTCTTAAAGTCACTTTTTATTCACTACGCCACCCTCGTGGGTCACATGCTTCTTCACTTCCTCGTATTTTGCTGTCTGTGACAAATCTCCGGGGACTGTAACCAATGGCAACGCAGCTATAGTGCACGCGCGCTCGCGTCGGGTTACACCAATTAGCCTCCTCGATTTCGCGCCTCCACTTGGAGACGGACTTCCGGCTTCCGGTCCGAGTAGCCAACATAGCATACTTTGTTTACGTCGCGCCGCTCGCTGACAGCTGTGGCCGCGCACCGGGGTGCCCGCGGGTCTGAGCCGGTCGCCACCACCACACGAGCGGCAGCTCGGCGTGCTGATGTCGAGAGAGGAGGAGGTTTTTGCTGAGTGAAGGGGAGCCACTAGATGTCTGAAGGAGGATGAACTCCAACATCGGTCGGGTTCTCGCCATCCCCGCCGCCTCTGTCACCAACTCTGCCACCTCTTCTTCCCCGAGCTCTGCATGTGGATTCTGGCGTCGCAGCAGGTCAGTCGGGGTTTTCCGACCCCCATGAGTGTGGGCACATCGTGGGGCTCGTCTGGGTCCCCACCTTTACAGAGGCCTGTTGGAGGGAGCGCATCAGGCCTGCCAGGCTAGCGTTAGCTTGTGCTAGCTCGCAGGGACCCAGCTTCCTGGAAGGCCCAGCCAGTGGCCAGTAGTGACTGATGCCGCGGGCTTTAGAAGGTCACTATTCGCTTGTCAAATGCTGTCAGATGTCGGTGTGTGTGTGGAGACTTAAAACATGCGTAACTCTGCCCTGATGATGAGTTGGGACGGATGATTGTAGCAGTGACCCAAGCGAGCGACCATGTCCTGTTTACTTAAGACTTAATAGTTCATCTGCTGTTGTTAAAGATAAACTGTCAGGATAATTACGCGGCCCGTTTGAACTCCTCAGCCATTCCTTCTCTATTCATTCATTCATGAAAGATGTCAGGGCCACCTGAGCCGCCTTGGCTCTTATATTGAAGCTGTATTAATGCTTACTTATGTTTTAGATCATGTTACATTTGTAGCTGACACTCGGTTCACCTGCTTTGCTCAGGTCTGCATTAATTACAGTTTATAATTAAGTTCTTCATTTCAACATACGATCTCCTGCCCCTGTAGTTTATTCTAAAGTTAAAGCATAGCGCTCGATTATTGTAACGGTCACTATAAATACACATAAAAGAAAGGAAAAAGGCATCAGAGACGAACAACGAGGGACCTTGAAGGACTGCGAGGTAGGGATTCTTGGTACGCTATGAGACCATTTGCTCAACCAATCCGTGTCTGCAGCACCTTTTAGTGTCTGAAGGTACCAGGAACCAGGCCCGTTTCCTCGGCTTGGTTGTACAGGTGCGGAGCAGCCTCCAGTCCCCAACACCATCGGAAGCCAATGACCTCCTGATGACGCCGAGCCCGTCTGTGGTTTCATCTTGGAGGCTTCCACGTGTGTTAGGGGGCGGCAAAAGGTCCGAGAGAAGATGGAGGGTTAGGAGGGGAAAAGGACCGTGCAATTGATGCTAGTTCTGTAGACACCACAGGTCAAACACTACCTGGACAGACATATTCTATACGTGTCGATTCATCTCCGCCTGGGTTCCACTCACACTCTTGAAGGGTGGGAGAACAATGACTGTTTCTGTCTGGCAGGCAGTTAATCTGGTAGAGGATCCCATGACTTCGATTTAGAGTTAGGAGAGAGGCCCAGCCCACTGGTCAGCTCACTGGTCAGCTCACTGGTCAGCCCACTGGTCAGCTCACTGGTCAGCTCACTGGTCAGCTCACTGGTCAGCTCACTGGTCAGCCCACTGGTCAGCCCACTGGTTATATACTGTATATAGGTACAGGGTTTGGCAGTTGCCACTAGTTGATGCCCATCACATGACCAGTGTAAGACTGAAATTAGAGCGTGTTTCCTGTACTCAGTGTGTGTGTGTGTGTGTGTGTGTGTGTGTGTGTGTCCTCTCTGTCTACAGAGACGATTGCGTCACCTCCGGAGCATTGCTGCCAGGAACATTTTGAACAAGAATGGATCCCCGCTGCTGGACACGTTCTTCACCCTGCACCTGTGTGTAGGAGACTGCATATCTCGAGGTGTGTCAGCGGTCCCACCGCCACCGTCACACACCCCCTCTGGGTTCGTTAGTGGAGGAGACATCGTATCGTTTGTGATCGCTGACTCTCAGCTGAGCCGCTCGCCGCTCTAACCCGATTATTCTAAATCTGATCTAGAAAACCTTGATTTATTTTTTCTGCCTCGGGGGAACATTTAATCCACTTGTTTGTGCATCTGTCTGCCCTTTTAATCACCATTTGTTTCTGTCATTTTAGATTTTTACAAGAGTGAAGTCATCCGAGACTCGCTGGTAAGTTGATGTATGTGCTGCTCTGGACAGAACCCGTCACAATTGACCTCTTCCTTCTCCTGGAACATGTGGATCACCTGCAAAATGCTTCTGTTACCAGTGTTCTGTTCTCATTTATTATCCACCCCTCGCATCTACAGTTGTAATAAACGTATGTGAACCTTTGGGATGACCTGGATTTCTGCTTAAATTGGTCAGAAAGTATCTTCAGATCCTCATCAAAGTCCCATCACCAGACTAATACAGCACAGAAATGACCCGTTTTTCTGGAACCCACCATGTGAACGTCCCAGTGGAGGCTGGAAACGTGTGAGGCCCATGCTAGTGACTCCTCCAAGAGCTAACTGCAGCCAGCCGAGCTGGAGTCCACAAACCAGCTCTCAGAAGATCTTCCCTCAAGAATCGTCGACCCGTGTGAAGCTGGGAAGGCTTCCAAAGTGCAAAAATGAGTCCCCAAGTTCCTCCAGACAGTCTGCCAAGAAACCTTAAGACCAATCTGTCTGCAAACTGCCAGCTCAGCAGAGGCCTTGGAGGGGCAACGGGACAAGGACCCGAAGCAGTGGACGGAAACCCAGCAGCTTCAACAGAGGAAAACCCAGCCTTCTGGAGCGGCCCCAGTCAGAGTCCTGACCTCAACCCCGCTGAGGTGCTGGGCCATGGCCTCCCAGAGGGCCATTCACACCAGACCATCCAGGAATACGGTGGAACTGAAACACTTTGGGACAGAGGAATGGTTCTGAAAGTCCTCCTGACCGGCTGTGCAGGTCTGAGCTGCATCTACAGGAGACGTTTGGTTGAGGTTTCCTGCTGCCAAAGGAGGTCGACCAGTTGTTACCCGCAGAGGCTCTCACACGTTTCCAGCCTCACCTGGAGGTGCGTTTCCATAAAAACGGGTCATTTCTGTGCTGCATTAGTCTGGTGATGGGACTTGGATGAAGATCTGAAGCTACTTCTGACCAATTTATGCAGAAATCAGGTCATCCCAAAGGTTCTCTTGCAGTTATCATATCCTAAAGGTCTCTGTCAGTTCAGCCCAACCTTTGACCTAAAGTGGCTGCAGGCCTGAGACCTTGTTCTGCTGAGCTGGGCTCTCAGTCCTGGAGGAGCTGGCGCCTCTCCTCCACACTGAGACCACGGAGCCCTGCTGGGATCTCCCTCTGCTCCTTATCCTCCGTTCTCTGAGACCCTTCCTGGTTCTGCTGACAACATTTTCAGCCGGCTCATCCGTCCGTTCTGCTGACTCCACAGTGCGGCTGGAGAACTGTCCCGCTCACTTTGTTCCTGTAGCTTCTCCTTCGACGAGCGTGAAGAGGACGGTGAAGTCTTCCTCCATTAGCATTAGAGTCCATAAAGGCCTTCACACGTGGGGACGCTCATTAAGGTCCTGTAAGAACAGAATGAAGCCCAACAGAGGCCAGAATGGTAGCAGAACGTTTTTGCTAGAGGTGAGGAAATCCTTTGACGTTGCCCACACTCTGGTCCCCTGCTGTGTCACCGTCGGCCCCACCAGCCACCTGAGGTCCGTGTTCCAGCTCTCATCTTTGTTCCCTTTTCTGGCTGGCAGAACCCAACCTGGAGGAGCCTCGACTTTGGCATGCTACCAGACCTTTGGACAGTCAGCGTCCTGCTTGTTGTTAGAATCTGGGGAGGACAGGAGGAGCAGTACACGCTACTTTAGAGTGGAAGGTCAATTTCGATGGGCTCAGATACACAGGACAGCAGGTCAGCACTTGTGCAACTGTCAGATTTGAAGAGGAAGTGAAATCTCTGAGTGGGAGCTCAACTGTCTCCTGCCTAATTCTGTCACAGATTCGATACAGGAATCCAAATGAGATCATATTTGGACTGAATGACGGCTACTATGCAGCTGGACTTTGATCAGAAGGTACAAGTTTGGCTCCATTTTCCAGAACATTAGCATCAGAGTGGATGGCTGTCTTGCTAATCTTGCTATCTTGAGCTTTATCTGCATCATTTGTTGAATCTCTTTTGGCTTCTGTTTTGCTGTTCCAGGATCAGTTGGCTGCAAAGGAAAAACGGTTCCCTTCAAGTGACCAGAGTTCGGTCAGGAACTCCTACAGTGTTTTCTCTTGCTCAGGTGAGGAATTGTGTCTTCTGACTGTTTCTCCACTCAGGAACCCTGATGCTGTCACACGTGTACCAAGCAGAGGACCTTTCTGTGTGTGGAGCTTGTTTTCATGTCTAGGTGCCTTAAGATCCCCTTAGTAAATGATTGTTTCAGTTGCTTTTCTGGCTTCTTGTGTCTGTAAGATTAGGTTCAATCCTCCAGGAGGAGGTCTTTCATCATGTCACAGGTCATTTCTACCACCATATCTCAGTTGTCTCCTTGATCAACCCACTTATCCTGACAGCTAACTTGTGTATAGTAAGCAGACAGGCAGGCAGGCAGGCACGTGTGTTTATGAGCCTTTATATTGGAACGATTCCGTGTTGAATGTTGCTGCTGTTCTCTAAACGGTCTGTCGGTGGACTCGGCAGATCCACAGTCACACTGTAGTCTTCTCCTAAACACATGACAACCTTCTTGTTCCTTCAGTCCTTACATAAGGTGCATCAATTGACAAAAGTCAGGGTCACACAGAAATCCAGAGGAAACGGGAGCATCTTTGTCCAATAGGTGGCGCCACAGGAACGCTTTTCTTTCTGGAATCTCCTCTTGCGTCGACACCAATGAATTTAATGTAGTCTACGGTGGATGTGTAGAAGCGGTGAAACTGTCTGGCATTCTTATGGAAACGAGAGCCATCTGGGACAGGAATGTTGACGGACTGAGCTGCTTTAATTTGCTCATTAATAGGTGGTGGATGCTGCCGTCAGCAAGAGTTAAACTGACTTTAACCGGGGCCACAGCTGCCACCACGTGGGGAAAGTTCACTCTGAATACGTCCAAACATCCTCTTTAGGAACCAACTAGATTTTACCTGAAAAAGACTAAAATCGAGCTGAAATGCAGCGATGCCTCTCAGAGGCTGCCAGCTCGGCACATGCTGCCATTTCTACGCGCTGTGCTTTTGGGAAGGGCCGTCCCAGCTGATCTTCTCCATCAACACTGCTGCTTCAGTTCACACTCTTCTCTGCTGCTGTCCCGCTTTGAAGGAGAAGAAGGAGGAATGTACGGTGTTGGTGGATGCTGGCCATTGGTCACATTCCTGTTTGTCTGTGAAGGTGTGTCTAATGATGATGATGGTGCAGGTGATGCGTGCTCCTTAGCCCACACATCTGAGATAGACGAGAGGAAGATCTGCAATCAGCCAGGTCTTGTGTCTGTGCACAGATCCTCAGTCAGATCTGAGACTCGGCGTAACTCCCAGGATCACGTTATCTGCCTCTTGGACGGTTGCTGAAAGCCGTTAATGCCTCCCAACAGACTCGGGTTCCTATTGTTAAAGTCTCCCTTTATTCATCTTCTTCTATCAGGCCCAGTCCACTGATCAGGTCTCTCGATACACGACGGCCTGCTGAGCAGCAACGACTCGGTTCTAGCAGGTTCTCTCTCCACAGCAATAAAAACGTCCGAGTTACAGAACTTTCACTAAACAAACGTTGTTCTGCACTTTTGTCGTGATGAGAGTTGCTCCTCTGTGTAACCTGTGAGATATTAGGATGATATTTAAGAGTCTGGATTATTTGTCTGAAAAACTGGAAATTGTGGGAGCGGCTGTCTGGGACTAGAGCCCATTTTGTGACTGTCCAGCAGGTCCCATGGACTCAGAGTTGGAATGGTGGGTTGCTGCCTGACTGGTGTTGATAAGATCATGATGTCCTCAGCTGGCGCCAGTATAGATGAAAGGGAGGCGTCTGCATCGGCTGTGGGGCCGCCATTAGTGTGGGGAACAGCGTGGCTGAGGGGACCTGGGCCGGGACCTGGGACGGGACCGGGCCGGGACCTGGGCCGGGACCTGGGCCGGGACCCGGGACCTGGGCCGGGACCCGGGCCCTGAACCGGCCCCTTAATGTTGATGTTTCACCTGTAACATTACTGCTGCTCTCATTACTGTTGTCTTTCCCTTCATTATTTACACGAGCTGTCAGTTCCTCTCAGCTCCGTCAGTTCCTCTCAGCTCCGTCAGTTCCTCTCAGCTCTGTCAGTTCCTCTCCACTCATGGATCCACTAAGGGATCCACTCATGGATCCACTCATGGATCCACTCATGGATCCATAAGGGATCCACTAAGGGATCCACTAATGGACACATATCACCCTGATTGTCCCTGAAGAGTCTTTGTGTCCCCTCACGTCTGCAGACTCCACACAGCACAACGAGCCATCAAGCAGACCCAGTCACGGTGCAGAAATTGGGAAGGAGATCGAGGAGAAGCTGCTGACGGACAGCCACGTGCACCGGCCGGGTGAGTCCACCTCCCCACCCCTCCTGGCTCCCTAGCTAATGAGCAGCACCGGCCGGGTGAGTCCACCTCCCCACCTCCTCCTGGCTCCCTAGCTAATGAGCAGCACCGGCCGGGTGAGTCCACCTCCCCACCTCCTCCTGGCTCCCTAGCTAATGAGCAGCACCGGCCGGGTGAGTCCACCTCCCCACCTCCTCCTGGCTCCCTAGCTAATGAGCAGCACCGGCCGGGTGAGTCCACCTCCCCACCTCCTCCTGGCTCCCTAGCTAATGAGCAGCACCGGCCGGGTGTGCTCCCTAGCTAATGAGCAGCACCGGCCGGGTGAGTCCACCTCCCCACCTCCTCCTGGCTCCCTAGCTAATGAGCAGCACCGGCCGGGTGAGTCCACCTCCCCACCTCCTCCTGGCTCCCTAGCTAATGAGCAGCACCGGCCGGGTGAGTCCACCTCCCCACCTCCTCCTGCTCCCTAGCTAATGAGCAGCACCGGCCGGGTGAGTCCACCTCCCCACCTCCTCCTGCTCCCTAGCTAATGAGCAGCACGGCCGGGTGAGTCCACCTCCCCCCTCCTCCTGGCTCCCTAGCTAATGAGCAGCACCGGCCGGGTGAGTCCACCTCCCCACCTCCTCCTGGCTCCCTAGCTAATGAGCAGCACCGGCCGGGTGAGTCCACCTCCCCACCTCCTCCTGGCTCCCTAGCTAATGAGCAGCACCGGCCGGGTGAGTCCACCTCCCCACCTCCTCCTGGCTCCCTAGCTAATGAGCAGCAGCGATTGTTTCTAGACTAACACCCAATGCTGTGAGGTATTTAGCACACAGCAGAAATCAGAGGAGGCCTGCTGGAGATTCCAGCCCGTTAGCCCGTTAGCCCGTTAGCCCGTTAGCCCCGGGCACCAGCACGGAGGGCTTCCGCTGCTACTTAGTTTGGCTCCTCTCCACTTTGGCTTCCTTCTAGCTTTATACCCCCCGTGAGCACCACACAGACGCATCGCTAACATGTTTGGAGCCGCACGGCTGTGAAAGCCCGTCTCAGGTCCCGGCTTTATTGTAAACATGAAACGCGTCCTGTCGGCTGTGCTGCTCTGCCGTACTTGGGCCAGTCTCAAGTCCAGTTCAGGTAGCGTCGGGGTTAAAGCCGGCCGGGTGGGTGGGAGACCTCTGCGTCCTGTCTGCTCAGGGCTCCCTAATGAATCTAAAGGTTCCGTTTGTTCATAAATCACCCAATTTGCTGATGACACAGCTGTCCTTCCCTCCTCTTAGATCGCCTCCCGTGACTTCCCTCAGAACGCCGGGGCTCCGCTCTGTCACCACAAAGGCTCTTTCACAGACCTGGCTTTGATACTTCCCCCCTCCCTCGCTGGAACATTTCTTAAATCCCTTGTCCCAAATCTTATCAGCTATTAAACCACATAATCCTCGTCCCCTCCTCGGTAGCCTGGTTCTAAATGGACTATTGTGTCTCTGTGAGGCTGTCCAGTCCTCAGCCTACGTCCCAGCAGCATCAATCACGGGGTGGAGGGCACGTCCTCCTCACAGCCTCGCCCACACCCGTTCTTGCCCCCACCACGAACGCTGCCTATTTACTCAGCTGACCCGCCGCTGCTTGATGTTCCGTGGGAGCACAATAGGCCCGTTAAGGCTGCGGTTGCACGTGCGCGCCGCAGCAGCACTGGGACCCGCTGGTCCGCAGCGCGCGGCGAAAGTGTCGGATCCTTCGTGCCAAAGCCAGAACGCAGCGAAAAAAACATCCTCGCGCGATAAGGTGGAGCGATGGTGGCGTTATCTCCCCTCCTGCCTACATGTGTCACACTCTTTGATGTCCCGAACCTGCGCTTGCTTTGATCCGTCCCGTGATCACTATCTAAGGGTATTTGGGAGATGCCGCTCGCGCACATTCCTTCCTCATACTCCTCCGCACGTGCACCTTTCTTTGCTCCTTGTTGCCCCGAGGCCGCAAACGACCCCGTGCGTTCAGGGTCAAAGGCCACGTAACCTCTGAAATGTCCTGTTCGCCTTTGAGGGGCCCGAGCGGAGGCGTCCCTGTAGGCGCTGCGTTGGAAACTTTGCCTTCACTCATCGGAAGTTGAGGTGCATCGTAACTAAACCAGCGACTTTAACCATCTACGTCACCGGTTTATGGTGGGGCGGGTGTTGCCTGGTCTTCCCTAGCATGCACGCTAATTGATAGGTGGGAGCTGCTAATGGCCAGTCTGGGTTTGGGCGTGTACGCGGAACATGGCAGCCCTGAACTGTTCTTTATTGTTTTTCCTCTATTGGGTGGCCTCGTCTGCTGCCGCAGGATCGTGACCTTTAGCCTCCGCAAAGCCTTTTTACCTTCTAGCGTCCCTTCGCTAACTGTAGGCTTGGAAGGTTAATAATTCTCTATTGAGTCCCTCTCACGCTGGATGATGACGATGGCTGTGCTCTCCTCATGTCTCACCCTGCGTGTGCTGGCAACAGAAGAAGGAGCGCGAGGCCATGCTGCTGCGTATCGCCATGATGCGGAGCGAGCTGCAGCGGCAGAGGAAGGCGCTCGGCCGGGAAATGGAGCTGCGGCAGAAGGAGAGGACTCAGCTCCAGAGGAAAGGTAAATCCTCTCCCTGTCCTGTCCTGGTCCTGCTCTGATGCAGGTCAGAGCCCTTGTTGCATGTGAAGAGTCACTAAATGTGTGTGTTTGATCACAGCCAGCATGGCCAGGGTGCTGCAGCAGGGTCCTGTGATGCTGCTACTGTTCTAAGCAGGAATGCCAGTCCTAATGCAGCCCATGTGCTCTCCTGAGGAACCGCTGCCTCTGCCTTTGGGGCCACGGCTGAGCTGCAGAACCAAAGGCAGGGCTGCAAGGGATCAGCAGAGGCTGTTTTATGGCTCCCTCTTTCATTTGTGGCTCTCTCTTTTGCTGAGTTCGACCCGTTCCAGCTCAAGGGTTGTTTGCTTTCCTGTAAAGTCGTAACTCAAAAGGCCCAAACAGCCGTTTGTGAGAGGGCGCCGATTCCGATAGAACGCTGATTGGTGAGAAGAGTCGCGCCAGATGCTCGCTCTCTCTCTCTCTCTCACACACACACACACAACACACACTTGGCATTACAGTGTGTGTGACTTGGTGTAGATGTGTTTGCTTTAGTGCTTTAACAGCGTCATCTCTGACCAGCTCACGGTGCGTCTGCTCGTGGTCGACACGCTAACGTGACCTCGGGGTTTGCTTCCAAAGACTTGGCAGCCGCTTTAACTCGTATCCGTGGATTTCTTGTGCAGTATCCTCAGGGCATCTCGCTCAAACTGCTAATCTTCAGTCTTCGTCACGCTCGTGAACGTGAGCTCTTCTCGTCTCTCACGTGGTCAAAAGGGAACATTAGGAAATAACACTTATCAGCCTGTTATTCTCAGGAAACTGGGCCTCTCTCCAAACAAGGGGCCCGCAAACCCCAAACACAGGCTCATGGGTCTGCAGGTGAACGTCTGCACGCACGCACGACAGGCAGATAACAGGAGCAGAAGGTTCACGTGCCCAATGCTAACGCTAATGCTAACGCTAATGCAGCACGAGAACGATCCCAGTGAGCCGGAGAATTCCACGAATGCCACTGAAACTGTAGCCTTGAGTAAGGCTCTGCTTCCTGCTGGTGTGCTACACACACACACACACACACACACACAGACATTAACACACCAGCACGGCTGCTTCTTTCTTCCTCTGATCTCCTTTAAGCCTTTCCTCTTGCTGCTTGGCTTGCTCTCATTTTCTACCTCTCCTATCACGGACGACATGAATCAGCTCTTTGAATGGCATGTGTTGTCTCCTCGGCAACGTCTCCATCTGTGATGCAGGCGAGGCCTGCACTAATAAATATCCCCGCTGAGCTCTGGAGTGTGACCAAAGCGGCTTCGATACGGAGCTTTGGGTGCCTGGAAGGTCTCATATTGAAGTCATCATTATTAGAGCTCTTTTACAGCATCGCACCTTTAGCCGTGACGCCATTGGCTCGGCTGCCACAATAAACAGGGCTCCAACGCCCTTCAGCGACGTCTATCCGTCCGTCCGTCCGTACAGGCCCTTCTCTCTCTGGGCTTCAGTATTCTGGGATGAACTGGATGACGGGCTGAGGCCAGGCTGAGCAGAAACGGCTTTGGGCGTCCAATAAAGGAAGGATGGCATTGGAGGGCCTCACGCTTCGGTGCCCTCGGAGCGCCTGGCGCTCCCTCTCATCTGTCTCTGATGGAGTTGGTGGAGTCGTTGATTTCCTCCATCTCTTCTGTCCGGTGACAGTTCAAGTGGAACCGGTGGAAAAGATGAAAGCAGACAGCAGCGACGTCCCTTTGATGCTTGTGAGGGTCTGGACGGAGAAGCCTTTAAGTTATTGAGACGTCAGGCCTCTTTATGTAATGTGTGCGTCTCCTCACAGCGCCTCACATGTTTCTGAGCGCATGTTTGCTCCCACAATAAAGGAAAACCTGCTTTTCCACTTAGTGGGGGGGGGGGGGGGGGATGTCTTCGTCCAGCCTTGAATCCATGCGCCGTCTTTGAAGTGATCAAGCATGTTTAGTTTTAAACGGCCTATTTCAATGATGGGATGCTCTGTTGGTGGGAAAAAGCTGCCAGTTATTTCAAAACCGTTGCTAACGAGATGTGAACGCAGTTTATTATCTCGAGCTTCGGTGTAGGTCGGCCCTCGTTTATGAGGCTGCGAGAACACGCATTCTTTTCCAAGCCCAAATTATGGGCTGTTTGTGGCTGCGTGGCGCTCACGTGGCTCTGCCAATCGCATTCATCAAATGTGTGATTTATTTACCGGCCGTCATCTGTGTTTACGGTCCCGGATCCTGCCGCTGGAACAAGGGTGTTTGGGTTCTGTGGTGTGAAAAGGAAACGTTCTGTGCTGGATCACAGGGCTGTTTGATGGTGCTGTGTGCTGGAGCGGAGCCAGGGGAGCACCTGGCAGCACACACCTGATCATTTCCTCTCTGCTCTCTCTGTCTCTGCCAGGGGAAGCCTTCTCCGCTCAGTACCAGAGCCTGAAGGAGGAGAACGAAGCCCTGTCCCAGATACAGAAGGAATGCACCGCCAAGAGGTTTGTTGGGCCTGTAATTAGCGGGCAGCATTTGTAGCAGCACACAGAGGAGGGGGGCAGACGGGAGTGGGGGCTGTGGAGGTGTGTGATCGTGTCCAGAGAGCTGCCCCCCCCCCCCGTCTGAGCCTGTGCCACAGTTGTGGTGTTTCTCATCTCCCCCCCGGCTCTGTGGGGAGCTGATGCCGGTACCGAGAGCGCCACCCTGGAAACACTTACGTTAGCCTGAGCGGTCCCGGGCTGAATCGGTATTCCAGGAACAGCGAGCGCCGTCTCTGTTGGCCACGGCGGGCCGGGACGGACGGCGAGCAGGAAATGAACACGGACATTTGCACATCTGCCTCGCATCTGCTGCTTGGAAACGGCCCTGTTTTAAAAAGGTTCTGGGTTATATTATCTGAAGGAAATGTCCCCACAGTCCGTGGCTGCATGTGTGTGTGTGTGCCACAGCTTAATGCCTTCTAATGCTGAACACACACTCTTAAAGGTGCCACTTTAGCAGCTCCACCTCTTCAGGTTCTGGTCTGAGCCGCTGATCACGGCTCATTCAGGCTCTGTGGCCTGGTTGTTGGTGCCAGCCCGGCGGGGTCTGAGTGGGTCAGAAGCTGCTGAGCCTCTGGGATGTCCACCTCCAGGGTCTCCAGACAATGGTCCCAAACAGGGAGGATACCAGCGGTTGCTTGGATGGAGATGGGGTCAGGGGAGAACGACAGCCTGGTTCAGATGATGGAGAGGCAGCAGGAACTTTAATAACCACGGAATGAAGAACACCCAGCAGGTGGAACCTTGGAGAAGACGGGCTGCAGCAGCAGCAGGAGACCAGATGGTGCCCCCCCACCGTCAGCTCGCCGCAGGAACCCGAGGCCTCACTGCCCTCCCCAAAGCTGGACCAGACTGTAGATATGAGTGGAGCATCGTGACACCTTGAGATGATTAACAGCAACTTGATTAAAACAGCCTTTTATTCATGGATAGCACAACTTTGGAGATATTAGCTAGTTAAAGGTCGTCGGGCCTGAACCTGTCTCCCATAATATAGAATAAACATCAAAATCCCACCAGATGATCATCCATCTTCTCAGCTGGAGCCCGTCCCTGCTGCCTGGCCGCGGCAGGGCGAACGACCCCGAGAGAGCGCTGAGCACCCCGCTCCCCGAGGACTCCGAGCCAGAACATCTAACCACTGCTCCCAGAGAGCTCAGCCTTTCCTATTGTGAAGAGTCAGGCGCGCCAAGTTCACCTCGGCTATCTCCGTGTGATGGACCAGATCCATCTGTTCCAGCCTGCCCAGAGCTCTGGAGCCCATTAGAGCGTTAGCATTTAGCGGACCCATGTAGCGTGTGTGACAGAGCTCTCCTTTATCTCCAGGTCAGTCCGCATCATCTGAACTACGCAGTTCAAGCTGGATCTCTTCTCTTTTATGACGTTCGGGCCGCGGTCTTGGCTGAGCGCTCCAGCTTTTGTCAGATTTGATTTGTTGGCTCATTTCTTCAGCAGGAGGGGGGGGCGTAGGGGTCTCCGCATGCTTAAATGCCACGAGGGGAAGCTTACAGTGCCCTCCCGTGATGATGGTGATGGAGATAAAAGTGGTGCTGCTAATAAACACTCTTTCTTCTCTGCCCTGCACTGGGGGAGGAGCAGACCTCTGGCGTTCTTCTGCCTCTGCTCTCCCCAGCTCCACTTGAGGCTGTGCCAGCGGCGCCTTGGAAGGTCTCACCTCTGTCCTCTCGTCTCGCAGGGAGCAGTTCCTCAAGGCTAATGCCCAGCTCACCTTCCGCTGTCGTCAGCTCCTCTACGAGCTCTCCTACATCTATCCCATTGATGTGGTGAGTCCGGGCTACCGTCCGGTCCTGCACAACACGTTTCTGTCGGCAGCCAACTGCAAAGAATTATCTGGTGTCAAACGTGGGGCTTTGATCCTGCACGCAGGATACACATAGTTGCAGAGCGGTTTTAGTGGACGCTATTTCTGCGTGACTGTTTGACATTTGGAACATGTCATACAAAGGAAGCGGTAACTACTACTAGCACCAGTGGACACGGAGCAGCCCTGACAGCGTTGTCGGTCCCCACAAGTCTGGTTATGTTAATGCAAAGCCTGTCCTTATCATCCACAGACCAATCAGGCGGATTACGTCATCTGTGGCGTGAGCTGCCAAAACTCGAAGACTTTCAAGGTAATAGCTCCAAAAGAGTGTGTGGTGTGTGGTCTCTCTCTGTGTCTCTGTGTGTGTGTGTGTCTCTGTGTCTGTCTGTGTGTGTGTGTGTGTGTTTATGAGACCTTCTGCGGCCTTCTGCCTATAAGTCTGTGTGTGTGTGTCTCGGTGTGGGTGTGGTCTTGGTGTGTGTGTCTCGGTGTGTGTGTGTGTGTCTTGGGTGGTGTGTGGTCTCGGTGTGTGTGGTGTGTGTGGTGTGTGTGTGTGTGTTTATGAGACCTTCTGCGGCCTTCTGCCTATAAGTCTGTGTGTGTGTGTGTGTTGGTGTGTGTGTGTGTGTGTTGGTGTGTGTGTGTGTGTGTTGGTGTGTGTGTCTCGGTGTGTGTGTGTGTGTATCGGTGTGTGTGGTGTGTGTTGTGTTCTGCGACCTTCTGCGACCTCCTGCCTATAAGGGTGCAGGAAGCCAATGCGGAGGTGGCGGTTGCATCTTCTTCTGGTTTAGCCCATGACTGACCCTGTTATCATTTGTGTGAGGTCTGTCCCAGGAAAAGTCTGATCAAGCCAGATCCGTCTGGATGCATGTGAGTTGGTCTCAACAGGCCTCCAGGGGAGGATGTTCCCCATTAGAGACCAGGGTCAGGGTTGGTTGAGCCCTAATCCTCTTCAGGTGAAAAGAGGAAAAGGGAAGCACTTTGTTGAGCCTATTTAGCTCTTTAAATGAAACTAAAACCTTTCCTGTCAGCTATGACGAGCTGAGGAGACGTCCACCTCTGCCACTTCCCCTCAGGTGGTTTGGGATTCATCCATCCGGTGACCTGTTGCTGGATTATTCCAGCATCTAATAGCACAGAAGCTCTCTGCAGACCTTTAGAGGAGATAAAAAGGGCTAAAGACATTAGCTTCACTGAGTTATAAAAAGGCTTGGAGAGGAGACGAAATATAAACACCTAAACGGAGAACTCTAAGCATCCCATCATGTGATGTGGAGCCACGTCTGTGCCAACGGGAACGCTCTCAGGGAAGCAGAGGTGGAGGAGCTCCAAAGGTGGCCAGGAGACCAGGAGGAGAGCTCTGTTGAGGCCTTCTGGGCTCACGGAGGGGGGGGGGGGGGGGGGGGGGGGGGGCGCTGATTTACACCCCCGACCAGCACGTTACTCAGAACGCATCACAGTCGCCACCAACGTGTCCAGGTGGGATAAAGCTCAGGTTTCTCCTCCCAGTGTTGGACCAGCCCAAAGGTCCCAGCTCCACCCAGGCCGAGACAGCGCACGACAGACACACGACAGACACACAACAGACACACGGAAAACACACGACAGACACACGACAGACACACGACAGACACACGGCAGACACAGAAAAACCACAACAGACACACGGAAAACACACGACAGACACATGGAAAACACAACAGACACACGAAAAACACACGACAGACACAGAAAACACACGACAGACACACGGCAGACACACGGCAGACACACGGAAAAACACACGACAGACACACGGAAAACACAACAGACACACGGAAAACACAACAGACACACGAAAAACACACGACAGACACAGAAAACACACGAAAGACACATGACAGACACACGGCAGACACACGGAAAACACGACAGACACACGACAGACACACGGCAGACACACGGAAAACACACGACAGACACACGGAAAACACAACAGACACACGGAAAACACACGACAGACACACGACAGACACAGAAAACACACGACAGACACACGGCAGACACGGAAAACACACGACAGACACGGAAAACACACAACAGACACACGGAAAACACACGACAGACACACGGAAAAAACACACGACAGACACGGAAAACACACAACAGACACACGGAAAACACACGACAGACACACGACAGACACAGAAAACACACAACAGACACACGGAAAACACACGACAGACACATGGAAAACACAACAGACACACGAAAAACACACGACAGACACAGAAACACACGACAGACACATGACAGACACACGGCAGACACACGGAAAACACACGACAGACACACGGCAGACACACGGAAAACACACGACAGACACACGGAAAACACAACAGACACACGGAAAACACACGACAGACACACGGAAAACACACGACAGACACGGAAAACACACGACAGACACACGGAAACACACGACAGACACACGGAAAACACAACAGACACACGGAAAACACACGACAGACACACGACAGACACAGAAAACACACGACAGACACACGGAAAACACACGACAGACACACGGAAAACACACGGCAGACACGGAAAACACACGACAGACACACGGAAAACACACGGCAGACACGGAAAACACACAACAGACACACGGAAAACACACGACAGACACAGAAAACACACGACAGACACACGGAAAACACACGACAGACACAGAAAACACACGACAGACACACGGAAAACACAACAGACACAGAAAACACACGACAGACACACGGTTGAGGCACAGGCTGAGGCCCCCAGCTGCGTTAGCTAAGCTGTCAGAAACATCAAGGTAAAGGTCGTGGAAGTGAGGGAACATCCAAACATTTGGATGTTTTCACATGTTCACTTCTTCACCATGTGGCCAAACTGGCCGTTAGGTAGCGGCGGCGCTCCTCGGGACCTTCCGCCAGCTCGCCGCCACTCTCACCACGTGTGGGGTGCATTCTGAGCTGGTTGTTTCTCCACACACACACACACACACACACACACACACACACACACACACACACACACACACACACACTACACAGCACAGAACCCACTCGTATGCAGAGCTTAGTGCCTCCACTCAGAAATGACCATATTTTGTGTCTGGGCTCGTTGGAACCAAAAGACTTTTCAAATATGTGGCTGCATCTGAGCGATTACGTTAAATGGAGCAGAGAAGAAGAACGCGTTGGGGAGAAACCCTGAGTCAGCGGGAGCAAACCATGCTTTACGGAGCGCTGAGCCATCTAGAGTTGGAGGCTGAGTGTGTGAGGTGCCTACAGAAACAGGCGGCACACACACACGGCACACACACAGGGCACACACACGCCTACAGGCGGCCACACACGCCTACAGGCGGCACACACACGCCTACAGGCGGCACACACACGCCTACAGGCGGGCACACACGCAGCACACACACGCCTCCAGGCTTTCTGTGTGACTGTCCGAGGGGGTTTGTGGTGGTTTATCCAGCAAAGGTGGAATAAAGAATAAAGAGCCCGTCGGGCGACACGTTGGTGAGCAACTGTTGGGCTCCGTAAACGAGCTTGGTTAATAGCTAACGAGCTAGCGCCATTAGCACAGCTCAGCTTCAAGCTGTTAATCAGCTCCAGGAGGTGAGTGAGGCGCGTCTGACACGATCGAGGACTCGGGTTCTTACAAGCCGCTTGAGTCCCACCTCATTTTGTTGGTGGTGGTCTCGGATGTTCCACAGCTGCTCCCAACGCCTGGAGCAGGAAGTCCGTCCGGGTCGGTTTACTTTTGATTGTGGATGAGACTGCTTGATGTCTTATCTCAGACCCCTGATGCTGGTGTAAATACGGGGTCCAGTGTGGGTCCAGCAGCCACGCGTTGAGTGGCCACTCCAGCAGAGAAGGAAGGTGGTTCCCGGACATTCAGGCAACTGGGACGGGGTCTTGTTGTGACCTTTGACCTTTGGATGAAACGCATCTCTGCCCTTCCTCTCACAACTTTCCCTTTTTTTCATTTGTTTTTGTCCTGCAGCAAATGGATGATGGGAGTGTGGCTGTCGCTCTGGGTTTACACGTCCCACCTGGTCCTGATGATCTCGTGGCTTCCCTGCAGATCCCTCTCAGGTATCCCGTGATCCACAAGGGTTCCCGATCCTCCATCACGGACACCATCACAGACAGGCTGAGCGAGAAGGAGCGAGGTAAGTTTGTGACGGCCAAGCTAACGCCAATTAGGATTTATAATTAGGATCAAGTGGTGGCTTTGGAAGGAACCGGCTCCTCCTAATACCACCATGGCACCAGCAACACACGTGGACGTGGACGGGGGTTTCCAGCCTGCAGCACTTAGGTCGTTTAGGTGAAACCTTTGATTTGTTTGTTCTCTGTGTAAATAGTTGGGAGTGGCCGAGATTTCCCACGTGAAAAGGATTTTATTTATCAAACATCTCAACCACAAGGTATATCAGGAAATGCTTAAAATAAACCCACACACTCTTGTGCGGAACACGCTGAGAGCGATTTCCCAGTTTCACTGTTCTCACCGCCAGTGAACGGCGCTAACGCTAGCCGCGCTGAGGGCAAGAGCCGCTAACGGTAGCTGCGCTGAGGGCAAGAGCAGCTAACGGTAGCTTTGCTGAGAGCAAAGAGCAGCTAACGGTAGCTGCGCTGAGGGCAAGAGCAGCTAACGCTAGCTGCGCTGAGAGCAAGAGCAGCTAACGCTAGCTTTGCTGAGGGCAGGAGCAGCTAACGGTAGCTGCGCTGAGGGCAAGAGCAGCTAACGGTAGCTTTGCTGAGAGCAGGCGCAGCTAACGCTAGCTTTGCTGAGGGCAAAGAGCAGCTAACGGTAGCTTTGCTGAGGGCAGGAGCAGCTAACGGTAGCTGCGCTGAGGGCAGGAGCAGCTAACGCTTAGCTTTGCTGAGGGCAAGAAGCAGCTAACGGTAGCTTTGCTGAGGGCAGGAGCAGCTAACGCTAGCTTTGCTGAGGGCAAGAGCAGCTAACGGTAGCTTTGCTGAGGGCAAGAGCAGCTCTACAACAACAGGTCCTGAATTTTTCCTGTGGTCAGCCAGTTTTCTCAAGAGTTCTTGCATCACACCGTCTTTAAGAGGGTTAAAAAGTCAATATTGGCCTCTGCGTAGGTTCCGTGGCTGGTATTTACTTTATTCTCCATTCCAGTGGTGGCTTTTTCATCCTTCATGCCTGGTTTGCATTCCACACGTGCACAGATCAAGCAGAAGCTTGTCAAATGTGGGCTTCAGAACCTGTCCTGGTGGCTGCATATGAAAGGCTGCTTCCATCTCCGCTCTGGTCCTGCACACATTGGTTTGGTAGCAACTTCCCCCTTTTCACTTCCCTTTGGTGTCAAGAAGTTTTATGGAGTAAATAACAGTCGGCAGAACAAACATCTGGGGGCTCTTATAACTTTACGGATTTCGATCATTTGAATATGTTGGCAAGAAAGAAAAAGCCGGAACTCGCCTGGAGCAGCTGCAGAGCGTTTGGTGTCATTCCTGATTAGGTCAGACACCATAATCAGAAAATGGCCCAATACCTGAAATTACTGTTTGGAGCTGTTATTCTTCGGTAACTATGCATTAAATTAGCATAAAAATTCCCGACTGTAATAGCTCCTCACAATGATATGCTAGGGAGGCAGCGCAGCGGCTGCTGACCTTTAGAAGTTGCGTGTTTGTTCTGAACCTGCCTCCCCTCATACCTGAGCTTCAGCCGGCTCCTCCTAGCATCCGTTAGCTGCCCTTAGCTTCAGCTAGCTTACCAGTTCTGTGGGGGTCTATTAGTAGGGATGTGATACGCCGACGTTGACCATGGGATCAGCCTCGCCGATTACTGTTGGGTGTGTGTGTGTGTGTGAGCGTGGGTTTAAAGCACTGACAGAGCTCACGGTGCCCTTGAGCAAGGCACTGAACCCCAACCAGCTGTGCCTTTGTATGAATTGAATCGTGTGTAGCCTCTGGACTACCTGGGCACTATACAGGGGGTTGGATTTGCTGCCAGATGTGGTCTCTAGATTGTTCACATCCTGGAGGTGGCTTGGAAACAGGAGAGGTGGGCGGAGGAACCGGTGCTGACACCCAGGCCTTGAGGCTTTTAGATGTTGTTGAGCACTTATTCACCTCTTGATGAACCTGGCAGACGGCTGTGGCGCACCAACGTCTCTACACGGCGTTAATGGTGACAGGGTGCACAAGGTCCCGCTGCAGAGTAAAGACCAAGAAGATGTGTGCAGGATGCCGAGCACGCTGGCGTCCTCTGCTCCCACCCAGGGGCCCTGCACCACTGCATATTTGGGGATTTCTCCCTTATTGGATGTGGCGTGTGCACGTCTGGACAGTTTCTGTTGGAGTTCTAGAATTTCCTCTGTTCACACAGAACAAAGGCTGCTCCAAATCTCACTCACCTCACATCACCCTCACACCACACCACACTCACACCACACTCACACTCACCCTCACACTCACCCTCACACTCACACCACACTCACACCACCACTCACACCCACACACACTCACACCACCCACCTCACACTCACCCTCACACTCACACCACACTCACCCCACACCACACCACACCACACCCACCACACCCTCACACCACCTCACCCTCACACTCACACCACACTCACACTCACCACTCACACCACACTCACACCACACTCACACTCACCCTCACACTCACACCACACTCACCCTCACACTCACACTCACACCACACTCACACCACACTCACCCTCACACCCACCACACACACCACAACCCTCACACTCACACCCACCACTCACCCACACTCACACACACTCACCCTCACACTCACACCACACCACACTCACACCACACTCCCCTCACACTCACACCACACTCACCCTCACACTCACACCACACTCACACCACACTCACCCTCACACACACTCACCTCACACTCACACCACACTCACACACACACACACTCACACCACATCCCTCACACCACCCTCACACTCACACTCACACCACACTCACACCACACTCACCCTTACCCTCACACTCACACCACACTCACACCACACTCACCCTCACACTCACATCACACTCACACTCACACCACACTCACACTCACCCTCACACCACACACACTCACCCTTACCCTCACACTCACACCACACTCACCCTCACACTCGCACCACACTCACCCTCACACCTCACCCTCACACTCACACTCACACCCACACTCACACCACCCTCACACCACACCACACTCAGTCACACTCACCCTCACACCACACTCACACCACCACTCACACCACCCTCACACTCACACCACACTCACACTCACACCACCCTCACCCTCACACCACACTCACACCACACTCACCCTCACCCTCACCCTCACACTCACCACCACACTCACACCACCACTCACCCTCACACTCACCCTCACCCTCACACCACACTCACACCACACTCACACTCACACTCACACTCACACCACACCACACTCACCCTCACACTCACACCACACTCACCCTCACATTCACCCTCACACTCACCCTCACACTCACCCTCACCACCACACTCACCCTCACACCACACTCACACTCACCCTCCACACCACACTCACACTCACACCACACTCAGTCACACTCACCCTCCGAAACCACACTCACCCTCACACTACACCACACTCACCCTCACCCCACACCACACTCACACGCACACCACACTCACCCTCACCCGCACCACACACCACACTCACACCACTCAGTCACACTCACACCACACTCACACTCACCCTCACACCACACTCACACTCACACGCACACCACACTCACCTCACACCACACTCACACCACACTCAGTCACACTCACCCTCACACCACACTCACACGCACACCACACTCACCTCACCCTCACACCACACTCAGTCACACTCACACCACACTCACACTCACACCACACTACCCTCACATCACACTCACACGCACACCACACCACCTCATCCTCACACCACATCACACCACACTCAGTCACACTCACACTCACACACACTCACACTCACACACACTCACACACATCACCCTCACACCACATCACACTCACACCACACTCACCCTCACCCTCACACCACACTCACACCACCCTCACACTCACCTCATCCTCACACCACACTCACACCACATTCACAACACCACACTCACACTCACACCACATTCACACACACCACTCACACCACACTCACACCACACTCACCCCTCACCCTCACCACACCACCTCACACTCACACGCACACCACACTCACACTCACCCCTCACACCACACTCACACCACACTCAGTCACACTCCCCTCACACCACACTCACACCCACCCTCACACTCACACCACACTCACACCACACTCAGTCACACTCACCCTCACACCACACTCACACCACACTCACCCTCATCCTCACACCACACTCACACCACATTCACACTCACACCACATTCACAACACAACTCACCCACACTCACACTCACCCTACACCCACACTCACACTCACACCACACTCACCCTCACCCTCACACCACACTCACACCACACTCACACCACACTCACACCACACTCACCCTCACACCCACTCACACTCACACGCACACCACACTCACCCTCACCCCTCACACCACACTCACACCACACTCAGTCACACTCACCCTCCACACCACACTCACACTCACACCACACTCAGTCACACTCACACCACACTCACACTCACACCACACTCACCCTCACATCACACTCACACGCACACCACACTCACCCTCATCCTCACACCACACCACACCACACTCAGTCACACTCACACCACACTCACACTCACACCACACACACACCACACTCATCCTCACACACACTCACACTCACACCACACTCACCTCACCCTCACACCACACACACCACCCTCACACTCACCTCATCCTCACACCACACTCACACTCACACCACACTCACCCTCACACCACACTCACACTCACACCACATTCACAACACACTCACACCACACTCACACCACACTCACCCTCACCCTCACACCACACTCACACTCACACGCACACCACACTCACACTCACCCTCACACCACACTCACACACACTCAGTCACACTCACTCACACACACTCACACCCCCTCACACTCACACCACACTCACACCACACCTCAGTCACACTCACCCTCACACCACACTCACACCACACTCACCCTCATCCTCACACCACACTCACACCACATCACACTCACACCACATTCACACCACACTCACACCACACTCACACTCACCCTCACACCACACTCACACTCACACCACACCACATTCCCTCACCCTCACACCACACTCACACCCACACTCAGTCACACTCACACACACTCACCCCTCACACCACACTCACACTCACACCCACACCACACTCACCCTCTACCCTCACACACACTCACACCACACTCAGTCACACTCACCCACACACACACTCACCTCACACCACACTCACACTCACACCACATTCACACCACACTCACACCACACTCATCCTCACACCACACTCACCACTCACACTCACACCACACTCACCCTCACCCTCACACCACCACTCACACCACCCTCACACTCACCCTCATCCTCACACCACACTCACACCACATTTCACACTCACACCACATTCCAACAACACACTCACACCACATCACACCACTCAACACTCACACCAACACTCACACCACCCTCACACTCACCCTCATCCTCCCACCACACTCACACCACATTCACACTCACACCACATTACAACACACTCACAACACACTCACACCCACACTCACATCTCACACTCACCTCACACCACCCTCACACTCACCCTCATCCTCACACCACCTCCACACCACCAATTCACACTACACCACATTCACAACAACACTCACACCACACTCACACCACACTCACACTCACACCACATTCACACCACACTCAACCACACTCACACCACCCTCACACCCACACCACACTCACACCACACTCACACTCACCCTCACACCACACTCACACCACCCCTCACCCTCACAACACACTCACACCACACTCACCCTCACAACACACTCACACTCACACCACCCTCACCCTCACACCACACTCACCCTCACAACACACTCACACTCACACCACCCTCACCCTCAAACACACTCACCCCACCCTCATCCTCACCACCACACTCCAACTCACACCCACACCACACTCAGTTATGCTCACACTCAGTTCTGCTCACACTCACGCTCACGCTCACACTCACATCCCTGCAGCAGCCATTGTTTGCTCCATTTCTGGTCTGGCCAAACATCTTGCAGTGCTAATTCAGAACTTGTGTTTTCTATGAAACCCTTTTAGCCAGAACATCAACTGTTGTGTTGATGATGTGTTGACTTTTAGGCTTCTGGAAGGCAAATTTGTTTTGATGTCCTGTTCTTTTGGATTCTAGAGGCAGGAAGCAGATGAATGGTTGGAGAGAAGATGCAGACCACATGGGGAAGATAAATAAGCTCATTATGGTAGGGCTGGGGCCGGGGCCAGGGTCTTGTCAGGGACAGGGCTAGGGTTAGGGTTAGGGTTAGGGTTAGGTCTGGGTTTAGGTCAGGACCAGGGTTCGGTCTGGCTCTGGGTCAGGGACAGAGCCAGAGCTAGGGTTAGATCTGGGTCTGGCTCAGTCAGCGTCCCAGCAGGCTCCTGAAAAGCAACAAATGAGGTGTTTGGAGATGGAAAACAGCTAGAGAAGCTCTGAAACTGAACAAAAAGGGTCATTGAAGTGTCGTAAACAGGCACCAGGAGGTGATAAGGGAGGTGGGTTAGTCCTGCACAAAGTCTTGTTTTAATCCCAGGTCCAACCAGGTCTGTGGTAGGTTTCAGCTCTGGGTTATTATCATTCTTTGATTTCAAGGAGCTTCAAATAACATCTGTAGCTGCTGCTGCTGTAGCTGCTGCAGCTGTAGCTGTTGTTGTAGCTGTTGTTGTAGCTGCTGCTGCTGTAAGCTGCTGCTGCTGTTGCTGCTGCTGCTGCTGCTGTAGCTGCTGTAGCTGTAGCTGCTGCTGCTGTAGCTGCTGTAGCTGTAGCTGCTGCTGCTGCTGCTGTAGCTGCTGCTGTAGCTGTTGTTGTAGCTGCTGCTGTAGCTGTTGTTGTAGCTGCTGCTGCTGTAGCTGCTGTTGTAGCTGCCTGCTGTAGCTGCTGCTGCTGTAGCTGCTGTTGTAGCTGCTGCTGCTGTAGCTGCTGCAGCTGTAGCTGTTGTTGTAGCTGTTGTTTGTAGCTGCTGCTGCGTGTAGCTGCTGTTGTAGCTGCTGCTGCTGTAGCTGCTGCTGCTGCTGCTGTAGCTGCTGCTGTAGCTGTTGTTGTAGCTGCTGTAGCTGCTGCTGTAGCTGCTGCTGTCGCTGCTGTAGCTGCTGCTGTAGCAGTGCCAGAGGGGCCAGCATCATTTATGATCCAGCTCCTGATCCTGACTTTTCTGTTGGAGTTAGTTTCTTGGTAGTTTTTGCTGGATTTAGTGATGATGTGAATCCAACGGCTCCTCAGATTGGTGTCCAGCGATCCCTCAGGTTCTCCCCACAGCCGAGCAACTTTGTCATCTGAAAGAAAACAACTTTCAGGATTTCGGACCCCAATATTCTTGTTATAGGCTAAATGTTACGGCCCCGGCAGTGATCCTTGGGGAACCCCACGTCTGAGTGCTGGCCAGTGGAGAATGTGCTGTAGGGATATACTGGTTCTGAGTCCATATGGTTGTTTACACAGTGCATCAGTGGTCCAGTCCTAGATACAGTCCTGACAATAGTGAGGACACGTATCTGCAGGGTAGGACCTGCTCGTCTCTCGAAGGTGATCCAGATTCAGCATGTAACATCGAGTGTTTGACCAGAAAGGCTCCAAACTAGCGATGGCGATACTCTGGTTTGGTCCGTACTTCAAATGTTCTCCTCAAGTCTTAACTGGCTGAAACTGACCCAACCGTCTAAACGGCCTGGGTGGATTCCAGTGGTTTGACCCGGCCGAACACCCCCTGGTGGAGTCTTGGGTGTGTGCAGGAGACCTCCTCCTGTCATGAGTGAGGGACATGGTGAGAGTAGCGACCATCGGGGGCGGCACCACACCGCCACGTGTAATAATGATGGGATGGAGTCCATAGTTTTGACATTGCTTCAGTTGCCTTTGATCGCCAGAGAATCCTGCTGCTGGATTTCCCCTCCTGCTGCTCCGGCCCGGTGGTGGCCGCCTCGCCACCGGGCCGGAGCTTGACACTGTCCCTGTCAGGTTGTTTGAAAGGAACGTGTTGAGGAGGACGGGTCTGTTTGTGTGCGTTGGCCTTTTCTCCGCTCTGGTCAGATGTGTTTCGCTAAAATCAGTGTTCTGAAACATGTTGTGTCCACATTGGGTCCTGTGGTGAGTGCAGCTCCGGTGTTCGTGATTGTATGGGGGAGAACTGGGGAGAACTGGGGGAGATGCAATCCAGATGTTCAGCGTCTGATTGAGACCAGAACAGGACCATGAAGCAGTGCCTGAAAAGTCATTTGTCTGAAGGAATTTCAGTTTTTTCCTTTTTGCATGAAAACTATTTCTCCATTTTATTTTAATAGCTGATCCAAAGTTACCGATTTCTGGATGTGTAACGTACGATCCGGTGCAGTTTCAAGTGTTAGTGGAAGGACGGGTTAGAGTCCTGGGCCTGGGCATGGGTCTGGGCCTGGTCCTGGTCCTGGTCCTGGTCCTGGTCCTGGTCCTCGGCCTGGTCCTCGGCCTGGTCCTTAACCTGGGCCAGTTCAGGGCCTGGTCCTCAACCTGGGCCTCAACCTGGGCCTGTTCAGGGCCTGGTCCTCAACCTGGGCCTGTTCAGGGCCTGGTCCTCGGCCTGTTCCTCAACCTGGGCCTGTTCAGAGCCTGGTCCTCAACCTGGCCCTCAACCTGGTCCTCAACCTGGGCCTGTTCAGGGCCTGGTCCAGCTAAAGCCTGTTAAATTCAGCTAAATTTGTTATTGCCCCCCTGAGAGCTGCAGAGCTGCTGGTGGACCTGGAACCACATGAGTGACGGTCCAAAGTGCTGCATGTGAGGGTTTAAAGCCACATGTGGAGCAATCTGGAGATATTACTGCTCTCCTCCTGTAAATGTCTTTTCTGCTCGGTACCCAGTGCTAACGAGCAGCTAACTGAGAGCAGAGAGGAGCAGCACCAAGTTTGGTGGACTTCCTGGGTGGTTGGAACATCTCATTGAAGGCAGAACTGCGTTGATGTTCCTGAGCTAAGCTAAAAGCACCTGAATATTTGGTTCCTCTGTTGACCACTAGGAGGCTTCATGCCGTCACTGCCTTACCCGTTAGCCTTATTAGCCTCATTAGCCTCATTAGCACCAGACTGTGACTCAAGGTGAGTGGATTCAGAACAGGGCGCTAACGTGCTAATGTTAACGTGACACTGACTGAGCCGGGCCACAGTTTGACCTCCGGGAGGCTGCAGGTATTATGGGATGGCTGAGGGGGCTTTGCTGTCAGCAGTTCCTATTGCTAAAGGCCCCTGGAGGTCAAGGTAAGAGGGGAGGTACGGGCCTCACACCTTTCAAATGGCGTTAGGAACAGGCCTGACTATAACGGTGAGGGACCCCCCCCCCACACACACACACACACACGTCACACCTACTGTCACACACACATTTACATGACACACAAGTGGATGTTCACCAGCTGCACGTCCTCATCAGAGTGGACAACCATGAGCTCCTCAACCTCCACGCTGGCCTGCGACCCCGGAACATTCAGGCAAGGCGGCGTTGACCCCCCAGGATAAGGCCCTTTACTGGTCTCTTCTGGTCTTTGGAGGTTGAAAGTTCACTGAGCTGGACTGTGACTGGAGACGTTGCCATGGAAACACTCGAACCACCCTTTGGCCTGTGCCATTTGCTATGAGTCTAACTGGCCTTGAGTCCCGGGTCTGGAAGACCAGAACTGGAAGTCTGTTTACACTCCTGCGTCGGCTGGTCCGATATCGGCGTCCAGCCGACGCAGGAGCAGCAGCCCCAGATACCAAGGTGGCCTGTGCCACCGGGCCGAGTAGGGCGGGAACACGCCGCGGCGCTGAGGCTGCTAGCCCACTGGCTAACCTCCTTATGGATCCATGAGGTGTAACATAAAAGGTCAGCCGGTGTGGCCCCACAACAGCCACAACCAAGTAAAACAGATCCGCCCTGGTGGGGGGGAGGGCCTGACCCCCTAAACCCTCTAAACCCCCTACTACTGCAAACTGCAGGTGCACCGACCTGAGTCCTGTCCTCTTGTCCTCCTGTCCTCCTGAGGATGGACCATCCGTCTAATGTGGTTCTTGTCTTTCTCCAGATTCCCTTTGTACTCCAGAGGAGAACGGTTCCATTTTGAATATGGAGTCTACCTGCTCAACAAGAACATCGCCCAGGTAAGAGCTGTAACAGGACTGTCGGGTCCATGAAGACACACGCTATGCTACGCTAAGTTGTTCCTCCCACCCCATCAAAAGGCTTTTTAATCCCTTTAGGCACGAGTAGGCATCTTGTTTATTATTCCTTGAAAGGGTTGGGTATGAGTAGGACCAGGGGTATTGATTCAGGGAGCAGCTAGCACGAACAGAGGGAACAGCTGAGGCCTGTGCTGTTCATTCGAGCCCCTCGTGTGTGCTGATTCTAGCCGTGTCGGCTTTAGCCCACACATCAGGCTAACGCCTTGTGGTAAACACTCATCAATGCAACGTCTGCTAGCATAGAGACTGCACATCTGTCCTGGAGAGAAAGTGCTAAACATGGATTCAATATTGCCTAGATTCTCTTGATCCAGCTGGATTTGTCACGCCACCATTAGTTTCTTCTCAAATAACATTTGACTCCATACTGTGACTCTTAGCCGCATACCGAGAAAATCAAAACCACGAGCAGCAGCCTTTTGTCTTTTGTGTGTCTAATGATTGCATTGGAGAGCATGGCTAGCTTTGCTACTTTACAGCTAGCTTTGCTACTTTACAGCTAGCTTTATTACTTTACAGCTTCTTTTGCTACTTTGCAGGTAGCTTCATTACTTTACAGTTACCTTTACTACTTAACAGCTAGCTTTATTACTTTACAGCTTCTTTTGCTACTTTGCAGGTAGCTTCATTACTTTACAGTTACCTTTACTACTTAACAGCTAGCTTTATTACTTTACAGCTACCTTTGCTACTTTACAGGTAGCTTCATTACTTAACAGTTACCTTTACTACTTAACAGCTAGCTTTATTACGTTACAGCTATCTTTACTACTTAACAGCTGCCTTTACTACTTTACAGCTACCATTGCTACTTTACAGCGACCATTGCTACTTTACAGCTGCCATTGCTACTTTACAGCTAGCTTTATTACTTTACAGTTACCTTTGCTACTTTACAGGTAGCTTCATTACTTTACAGTTACCTTTACTACTTAACAGCTAGCTTCATTACTTTACAGTTACCTTTACTACTTAACAGCTAGCTTCATTACTTTACAGTTACCTTTACTACTTAACAGCTAGCTTCATTACTTTACAGTTACCTTTACTACTTAACAGCTAGCTTCATTACTTTACAGTTACCTTTACTACTTAACAGCTAGCTTTATTACTTTACAGCTACCTTTGCTACTTTACAGGTAGCTTTATTACTTAACAGCTACCTTTACTACTTAACAGCTACCTTTGCTACTTTACAGCTAGCTTTACTTTTACTTTTACTTTTCATCAATAATAAATTCCACTGTGCTTTTTCCGAAATCTTGTCATCCCTTTTGGTGTGTGTTTAGTGGAGGAGACGAGGCTGTTCGGGGGTGTTGGGGGGGCTGTTGGGGCAATGCTGCAGACACCAGTGTGGAGCAGGAGTGAGAGCTGGGGGGGCGAGGGAGACGTGGATGCCTGTAGAGCATTCTAAAGAACAACTTCCTGTTTTTGATTGACCCCTCTGTACCTTAGCAGTGTGCCCCCCCCCCCCCCCCCCCCCCCAGATGAAACCCTAACCCTCCCTGTTCCTCCCTGATGGTGGCAGCAACATTATTACAGCCAAATGAGCAGGTTCCAGTGGTGCCACTCACACACACACACGGTCAAACACACACACACGCCGCCCTTCGCATTCGGAGGCTTTAGCGTTGACGCGCGTGTGCACGTTTGTGCACGGATGAACTCTTTTCCCTGTTATCTGACCGTCTCCTCTATAAATAACCCTTCAGAGAGGCCTGAACTCTTGACCTCTTCCACTTTATTCGCTTCTATCTAATGAGTTCCTCCCCAGGACACTTAGCGGGCCCTACATTCCTGTCCTAATTCCTCCTAAGGAGGGACATGGTGAGCCTGTAGAGACGAGCAGGTGGCTCACTTTAAACAGTTGAAGTGATCTCCTGAGGTCCATGGCAGCTGAAGCAGAGGAGACACATCTGGAACACAGCAGCACCGCTGACATAAGGAACCTCCTAAGGAACCAGCTCCTCTGCCCACCCGGGAGAGAACCTGGGACTGAACACGAGCTACCTGCAGCGGCTCTTTCTGAGGCACCTGTGTCACCACTCAGCGCTGCCTCTCCTCTGCTGGGAGCAGCAGGTGAAGCACCTGAGAAGCACCTTTCACCTCCAGCTCCGTCCTCCTCAGCTGCTCTGCTCTCCTGGTTGGAGAGAGTCTCGACTCTTTTTCCTGACATGGTTTTGATCTCCTCCTCTTATCTCGAATCATCTTCGCTTGAGTCAGACTTTATTAGTTAGCTACTTTGCTGTCTGGTTCTGGTTCTGGTTCAGAGTTCTGGTTTTAGGGCAGACTGAACTGCTGGCTGGCGGCTCTGAGCCGAGTGGGTTGCATTAGTTGGACATCTTAAATTTCCCTCTGTGGCCGTGTTTGAAAGTGATCCAGGCACTTGAGTTCAGGATCAGGGCCACAGCGCTCTACGCCGCTTTGATGTGGCAAAGGCAAAAGTTTGCTTTTATTAGGTCTCATGTCATGAGGTCAGGGGCTGCTAGGAGCTAACACCCCCCAGAGGCTGAGAGCTTCTCAAAGTTAGTTTAGCTGCGTTTGTTCTAAAGCACAACGTTAGCTGACGATAGCTTCACTGGGTTGACTTGGCTAAAACAGCCTTTCTTTGTTCCCAGTCAAGGTGGCAGATAGCCGCGTCACGATTAGCTGTGGGTTAGCATCAGGCAGGATGGAGCAGGAACCAAGATTCAAGATTCACAGTGACCACATGTTGCCGTGCGCCACGGCTAACACTAGCTGGTAGCTGTGTAGCGTCAGGTGGCTCAGTGGCCAATATGGGGATGGATCCAAAGCAGCGAAGCCACTCGGTGCTGGTAATTAAGACTGTGTCTGCTGGGCAACACTGGTGCTCCTCCCACTGAAGGTGCCCCTCCCACTGAAGATGCCCCTCCCACTGAAGATGCTCCTCCCTCTGGAGGTGCTCCTCCCTCTGGAGGTGCTCCTCCCACTGAAGATGCTCGCTCTTATATGTACCAAACCATTTCAGAAAGGCTCCATTACTTGATTGGACTTCTGCCTCTAACCTCTAGCCAACTCTAGCCAAGGACCAGTGCAGGTGCAGCAGGCAGGGCCCACACCCCAGAAACCAGCCCAGAGCCTGGACCACCAGGGCGGGAGAACAGGGTCCCGAGATGGGATCCTGGAAGCAGGGGCAGTGAGGCAGTGAGGCAGCGTGGCAGTGAGGTAGGGTGGCAGCGCATGGCAGTAAGGTAGCGTGGCAGTAAGGCAGCGAGGCAGCGCGTGGCAGTAAGGTAGCGTGGCAGCGCGTGGCAGTAAGGTAGCGTGGCAGTAAGGTAGCATGGCAGTAAGGCAGCGAGGCAGCGCGTGGCAGTAAGGTAGCGTGGCAGCGCGTGGCAGTAAGGTAGCGTGGCAGTAAGGTAGCATGGCAGTAAGGCAGCGAGGCAGCGCGTGGCAGTAAGGTAGCGTGGCAGCGCGTGGCAGTAAGGTAGCGTGGCAGCGCGTGGCAGTAAGGTAGCGTGGCAGTAAGGTAGCATGGCAGTAAGGCAGCGAGGCAGCGCGTGGCAGTAAGGTAGCGTGGCAGTAAGGTAGCATGGCAGTAAGGCAGCGAGGCAGCGCGTGGCAGTAAGGTAGCGTGGCAGCGCGTGGCAGTAAGGTAGCGTGGCAGTAAGGTAGCGTGGCAGCGCGTGGCAGTAAGGTAGCGTGGCAGTGAGGCAGCGTGGCAGCGCGTGGCGGTAAGGTAGCGTGGCAGTGAGGTAGCATGGCAGTAAGGCAGCGAGGCAGCGCGTGGCAGTAAGGTAGCGTGGCAGCGCGTGGCAGTAAGGTAGCGTGGCAGCGCGTGGCAGTAAGGTAGCGTGGCAGTAAGGTAGCGTGGCAGTAAGGTAGCGTGGCAGTAAGGCAGCGAGGCAGCGCGTGGCAGTAAGGTAGCGTGGCAGCGCGTGGCAGTAAGGTAGCGTGGCAGTAAGGTAGCGTGGCAGCGCGTGGCAGTAAGGTAGCGTGGCAGTGAGGCAGCGTGGCAGCGCGTGGCGGTAAGGTAGCGTGGCAGTGAGGCAGCGTGGCAGTAAGGTAGCGTGGCAGTGAGGCAGCGTGGCAGTAAGGTAGCGAGGCAGCGCGTGGCGGTAAGGTAGCGTGGCAGTGTGGCAGCGAGTGGCAGTGAGGCAGCGCGTGGCAGTAAGGTAGCGAGGCAGCGCGTGGCAGTAAGGTAGCGTGGCAGTAAGGTAGCGTGGCAGTAAGGTAGCGTGGCAGTGAGGCAGCGTGGCAGTAAGGTAGCGTGGCAGTAAGGTAGGGTGGCAGTGAGGCAGCGTGGCAGTGAGGCAGCGCGTGGCAGTAAGGTAGCGTGGCAGTAAGGTAGCGTGGCAGTAAGGTAGCGTGGCAGCGCGTGGCAGTAAGGTAGCGTGGCAGTGAGGCAGCGTGGCAGCGCGTGGCAGTAAGGTAGCGTGGCAGCGCGTGGCAGTAAGGCAGCGTGGCAGTAAGGTAGCGTGGCAGTAAGGTAGCGTGGCAGTGAGGCAGCGTGGCAGCGCGTGGCAGCGCGTGGCAGTAAGGTAGCGTGGCAGTGAGGCAGCGTGGCAGCGAGGCAGCGTGGCGCGTGGCAGCGCGGCAGCGTGGCGCGTGCCACCATGGGTGCCATGACGCCTCTTGTGTTTAGCAGAATTCCTCCAAACAGCAAAACACTCCACGTGGTTTCATTGAGTTTCCACTGTTTGTGGTTCGTACGTGCTGCTTTTGCCACCACCACTAATGGGTGCCAGAGGAGCTGGTTCCCCTCAGTATGAGGGCAGGCGGAGGCCGTCCGTCCGTCCGTCTGTCTGCCTGTCTTGGCACGTGCACACAGACACGTGCATGTACGCAGGCTCCTGTCTGAAACCGGGCTCAACGTATTCTGGCACCGTGTCGGATTTCCCACGTGCAGAGTGTGACTGCTTTGAATCTCCAGTGCATGAGGCCCACTTCCGCGTCCACGGAGCGGGTCGGGGGAGTGGGCCTCCGATGAGGGTCGGGTGTTGCTGACGTTCCTTTCCACCCCAACGGAGCTCCGAGGGCCCGAATACACAAACGTCCGAAACGCGACTGGGGGGGGGGCTGGGGGCCGGCGGG
Source organism: Takifugu rubripes (assembly GCF_901000725.2). Taxonomy (NCBI): domain Eukaryota; kingdom Metazoa; phylum Chordata; class Actinopteri; order Tetraodontiformes; family Tetraodontidae; genus Takifugu; species Takifugu rubripes. The sequence continues at coordinate 973,090 of NC_042299.1, read as the reverse complement.
GGGGCAGCGGGGGGGCAGCGGGGGCAGCTTGTTCACAACAACGGTTGCTCGTTAACCAGGTTGGTTCATTCATTCATTCATTCATGGGAAAGGTGAGTCCATTGGTGATGTTATAACGTCCTCTTATATGAGGCTTCCTCTGGACCCCGTCTCTCGGGGAAGGACGTCCCGGGAACGTTGTCAGTTTCCTCCCAATCTGCATGTTTAGGAGCGACGTGGGCGCGTTAGCGTCGTCTGGCTGAGGGAAAACTCGTGGGAATTCTGAGAACAAAGACTCTGCTGGGGGTGTTTGGAAGCCTTCCCTTTTTATTTACGTAGGTGGAGTGTGTGTGTGCGTGTGCGTGTTTGTGTGTGCCCAGTGTCCAGTTTCTGAGGCTCATTTGTAGTCTGACTCCATCCCACATTTTTCCTCGAGTCTTGGCGTTCCTGTCTTCCCCACCCTGCGGTACCACTTCAGAACGCGGCCTTTGGCCTCCAGGAGGCACCGCTCCTCTTTTCTGCTGGCCTAAAATGGCCGGTTGCTTCCTTTGATGTCAGTGACGTCACGCTAGCTTTGGGTCGGCGTTCTTTTGGACCACTTTACTCCGTTTTTTGCCGGGGCCTCCTGATCGGCTCCGGTTAGCTTCCAAAGAGCAGGTTTTCTCTCTGCTCCTCCATCAAGTGGTGGCCCCTCTCACGCCGGTGTTTTTGGGATGGAGATATTCAGTAATCGGTGCTGGCCTGGCTGCAGCCCAGTGACATTGAACAGTTGTGGCCCCATCTGGAGGGTGTTTAAAAGCCATCAAGCACCGTGGCCCCGTGCTGGTCCCCCTGTTCAGCTCTGTGCTGCCTCCATGTGCTTCTGATTAAAAGCTCATTCACTGTAGCCAGCCGGCAGCTTCCCGGCCTCAGTTCGCACTCCGCCTTTCACACACTCCTTTCTCTTCTATTCATCAAGGCTGAGAAAAAGGAGCCCCACAGGGCCGGTCTCTGGGCTCTCATTTGATTTTGCTAGGTTAATCACAGGTTTAGCCTCATTCTGCTGGATGTCCGTCACCTCCCTCCCAAAAGGTCTCACCTCATTAGTGCGGCGTGTTGTCTGTCGCCCCACATGTCGGCCTCCATTCCTCTGCCAGAGGGAGCAGATGTGTGTGATGAGCCCAATCATGCTTTCCCAGACCCAGGTCATGAATGGAGAAGGCCGCCAGCTCAGCGTTCCTGCGCATTAGAAGGCCATTATGACGTCGTTAGCCTAACGAAGCAGCGGACCCCTCCTCGCGCTACGTTTCACCTCCTTCCCTTCGTAGAAACCCGTCCTAAAATGGTCCCTGGTCCCCAGCTGTTATTACTGCTCTATTATCATTATGGCAGCTCGTTACTCTTCAGAATCGCACTGTTGGCGTCCAGCTCAACTCGGCGTCGCCATGACAACGGACTCTTTAGCTGGGATTTCCTTTTTTCAGTCCCACTCAGGCTCGCTGCCTCTCCAGTGTCTTCTGCTGTCCTCCAAGGTTTTGCTACTGTTGTTGTTCCCATGGAAACGGACTGTTTGGGGGGTTTTTATGCCTGAACACAGGTTGGCTCATGATTGAAGCAGCTGTACCCAACAACAGCTATAAACATGAAGACACGTGCTGTAATTACGTTAGCGTCTGCGTTTTATACGTTTGCCTCCAGACCATCAGCCCCATCCGTCTCCATTTTGTGGTGGGTTCTTCTAAACAGCGGCAGTCGCTCCGGTTTTCCCTTTGGGAGGTGTTGCTAGCATCCAAACCCCTCAGAGCACTCCGTCAGATCCTTTCTCAACTCCATTAATTGTTCCCAAGTGTAGCAGAGGAAAGTGGAGCTGATGGGAAATGGCTTTGATGAGTTGTTCTTTTTTTCTTCGATGAGCTTTGATCTGATCATGCCAATGATGGTCAACTCTTGACCTTTGGAAAGGTGACCCCGGTGGTGCAGTAGGCCTCTTCCAGCGGTGCTCAGTGGCTCAATAGTTCCTTGGTCAAGGAAGGAAAGAAACACGTCCAAACAAAAGCTCTTAGTTCTGGGGTCTCCTTCTGCCGATCTGCTTTGGTTCCTTGATAATTGCTCACATTCAGGACCAATTTCTTCTAACAATCGCTGTATTCATTCAGCTTCCCAGTTCTTACGAAAGCTACTAAAGCCATTAAACGTGGTAATATACATCTGTTAGCTGCAAAAAGCATTTATGCATCTTTAGCTTTTAGCGCCACGCCAAGACCCTGAACACGTAGCGCTCTGCTTTTCCAACCGCTGAAAAGCTGAATCATTCTCACAGAGGCCTATGGGGGGGGGGGCTGGACTGTCCCTGGACAGAGGTGTGGGCTGACCTCTGGACGCTGTCAACGTGCTGCACTTGGATCCCCCGGCCCAAGCGCCCGTGGTGCCTTCATCATTCCTCGTGCAACCCAGGATCTGCTTCTCCAAATCAAATATCCCAGCTTGTGTCACTGCAGAGATCCGCCGGTGATTCCAATCAGCTTTACGGTTTAAGAAAATCTCTGGTTATTAAGTGTGTGGAGCTTTTCACTTTCAGTGGAAATGTACTATTGGCAGGTAAAAAAAATAGTTTGAGCAGCCTTAACACTACGCAGGGTCACAGCTGATCAAACCCAGATGACCAAAAAATGCTCCAGGCCCTCCAAAATAAACCTGACAAGGCTGCACTCTTCCCATAACATGGCCTGTTTGATACTTGGAGCCTGTTGAAAAGGAAACCAAAGGTTTTCTCTTAGCATTCCATTATGCTGCTTTTGGGTTTTAGCTGGTTCCAGAGGAAATAGTCCAATTTTTACGGCACTGTCTTAGATAACTGTTAGCTAACTGTGAAAGTGCTACTCAGAGCATCGGACACTACCTTCACCTACATTTATTCCCAAAGGGAGGGCCACCCTCTAGTTCTGCAGGGTTTCTCATGGTCCCGTCGAGGCCATGATCCTTTCCACTAAAGTCCTCCTGGGGTCTGAATGTGGCTTTAGGACTTTAGTGACCTGATGTTTGCCAGGACAGGAAAACAAGGAGCACGTTGATGACGTTAGCTCTGTGACGCTGGTCACCTGAGGAATTTCCTGTTATCACCCGTAGCCTGAGGGGGGCTGGCCTGAGAAGAGGAGGGGTCTTGGTTCTTTGTTCCAGTCCCAGCACAGACAGACCATGATTGTAGGGGGAGGTGCCAGAACTCCTTCAGAGCACTGCCCAGGTGCCCTTGAGCAAAGCACCAAACCCACAAATGCTCTTACGACCCTAAACCTGAGACGAACTAGGGACTCACCCAGGGGGGGAACCAGCCTTCACCCATATGTGCTTCCTCCCCGTGACCCCGAAGGAGATAAAGCAGTTAAGAAGATGAAACTTTGGAATGGGACATCCCGTCTGTGGTCCAATTCCCGTGGTAGTGCTCAAGAGTAAGTCCAAAGCCAATGGTCTGACCGTTCACGGTGAACTGAGGGAGGTTCCTGTCAGTGACTCTTTGAGAAGGTTCCTGCAGCAGCGACGCGCATCAGCAGCCCCTAAAATAGCCCGCAGGTGTAGCACTGGAAACACACCTGTGGTTTGTCTCATTTGGCTTTTTTGGACAAATTTACCAACAACTGTCAAAGTGAAACTGTCTCTTCTAAACTGTTCAATAAAACCCTTTGGTGGAACCAAGGTCCTCCCCCCCACCAGCTCAGTATTCAGCAGAAGCCTGTGGCTCACAGGTGGGAACAGGCCTTTCCAAGCCAAACCACAACCCTTGAGTGGATTGAGATCTGGGTTTTGGCTCTGCCGCTCCAACACGATTGGACCGGTTCCTGTTGCTTCCTGATTGTCTCACTGAACAACCAGTCCTCTCAGGTCTCTTGTCTTCAGCAGCCATGAGGCCAGTCCCTCACTCAGTTGAATGAGAACCTCTCGGACTGCCCCTGCTCCTCTCCCCAACCTCAGTGCACCAGGGCCACTAGAGCTACCAGCCTCTATGGTCCCCCGTCAGTCCAGCAACAAGATCCAGCTCCCCTGGGCCCCGTCCCAACCACCCTCCTGCAGACAATAGCTTCCATCTTCAGCTCGCCAACCACATGACCAACTGTTCCCTCTCCACCTGTACCTTTCCCTCCACATCCTCAGGTGACACCCCTGCTCATGAAACCCTCCCTAATCTGACCCACGTGGGGAGCTATCACCTGGTCTCACTTCTCACTCTCAGACCAGGTGTCAAACTGCCTCTCAGACATGTCCACGTGGATGCAGGACCACCACCTCCATCTTGACCTTGGGAACGCTCAGCTGCTGGTCTTCCTGGCCAACCGATCCATCACAACATGATATCCACACCCACACCTGGTCTCTGGCTCCTACCAAGGCTCGTGAAACCTGGGAGTCATGATTGATGATCAACTGACTGTTCTGACCTCAGATGGTCCAGAACATAGCAGCAGGTCTGGTCTACACCAGCCTAAGCAGGCCCACGTCTCCCCACTGGCTACCTGGAGCTGCCCCCGTGAACCTCAAGTCCCTGATGCTGACCTTCAGAGGAGCAGCTGGATCTGCTGCCCCTTACCTGAACAATCCTGTCTGAACCATCTACCCAGATGAGGGATATCGTCTGGCGATGCCGCCTGAACAGCCACGGTGATCCAGACTCTTGTCACGCCGTGATCCCTGATGCTGGAGTGACCTCCAGAACCCTGTCAGAGCAGGAACAACCCTGTGTTCCTCTGGAAGACGCAGCTCTTCCTAGAGCTCCTGCTCTGCTAACAGCACTTGTCTTTCTCCTCCTCTTTCATCTCACCTCCACCATCCTCCTCTCCTGTTTATGACCCTCTTCACCATCTCCTCTTCACACCATCTCCACAGCTCTGCACTGGTCCGTAGTTACACTAGCACCAGGTAGTTTAAGCTAGTAGTTTATTCAGTTAGCTCTCAGTGGGATTGTGGCTTTGGTCAAAAGGCTCCCCAGTCATAGTTCTCTGCACCTTTCCAAGCCTGTCAGGACCTGCTGCTGAGACGCTTCCCCAGAGCACGATGCTGCCTCCACCATGCTTCGTGCAGGAGGCGGAGGCCCAAAGGCTCCCATCCTGGAGTCTCCCTCCTGCCTCCGGGTGAATTCCAGGCAAGATTTCTGAGTTGGGAATCTTTTTGTAGTCCGCTCCCCACTGACACTCCTCAACCATCTTCTCTCTGAGCTGCTTGGAATGTTCCTTTGTCTTCAGGTTGTGTTTGTAGTGAGAGTAGTGCGGCCTGGAGCTGCCTGGAGCTGCCTGGAGCGGCCTGGAGCGGCCTGGAGCGCGTGCACGCCTCATGGAGCGTTCCAGTGCGAAAGCTCCTGTTCCGTCCTGCCAGGGCCGCTATCAGCTGGGTCCCCCACCCCTGGATCAAACGCGCTGTGGACCGTCTGTGCTGTGGAGACAGGGGGCCCAGGTGCAGCCATAAGAGTCTGGCTGTGCCCCCCTCCCACCGGAGGGCCACCTCACTTCACTTCCTGCTCACTTCACACAGCCTTTGCTTTAATTATGTAAATCTGTTGACTGCATTTGGCAGCAACGTGATACTCAGAAAGGGGAACAGGTAATGCAATAGAGGAACCTGCTTTGAATTAGGATCGGACCGGGGCACCTGTACCGCATTACGGACGGACGGGAGACCGGCGGAGGTTCCAGTCAAAGCATGTTAAATGAATTGGAAGAGCTATGTGCAGTATTAAAAGTGCACGCTTGTTGGAAATGGCACCACAGACAGGAAATACAAAGAATATTACATTTCACCCTTTAAAGCACCACTTCAACATGAAGCACAGACGTCCCACCAGCGCGTCAGAATGAGATTAGGCTCGTTCTTAAACACATCCACTTCTGGTCCTCTGGGCTTTTATGGAGACGTCTAGATGGAGGACTGTTTGGTGGACCACTGCTCCACGTTAGCCTGGTTAGCGCTCATCATTGTGCTTGTTGTGTAGGAGCCTTTTAAGTGTTCGCATCGCTCCTCTGGAAGGATTTATGACATCATTGGACTGGATCCCCAGGGTCTGAGGAGGACAGGATGTCTCTGTCGGACGTCCATCTGTTCATTTAGGCTGTTGCCTTTCAAATCAGGAGTGTTTGTGGTACTCCTGAGTAGAACCCATCACAGCAAGGAAATGCTTCATGAGGTGGACTGCTGCTCACAGTCGGAGCCACTTCGAGGGTTAGAAGGCCCCCCAAGAGGTCAGACCTCCCCCAGCAGCTCAGCCTAAAGCATTGTGACACCTACGCTAAGTGTAGACGTACACAGGAGTAACACAAGGCTCCAGAACCTAGTGGGGTGGGGAGACCACAGGCCAACAGCCCCGGAGAATATTCATCAGCTCTTCCTTTAGCATCAACATTTCCTCACAAGTTCTTTAGACCCGGCTCAGAACTGGAGGACCGCCAGAGTCCAGCTGTCAGGTGTGGAGCCAGAGAACGCTCGCCACCGTCTCTGCGTCTGCCTGCGGAGCCTCTTAATGCCGCCGTTTGGCTAGCAGGATCATTATGGACGAATAAATAACCATCTGAGCCGATTAGATCACCTCAGGCAGGAGGGAAACGTTGGCCCAGTTCTTAAATCGGTCTCCTAAAATAGACCAGGGTGTCAACAATGAATCATTAACTTAACCAGGACCAAAACGACCTTGTTAACAGCTAGTTAACTTGGAAGGAATTTTGGGTTCTTCCAGTGTTGAGGTTGGCAGAGTTGATCATGTCAACATGGAACAGACGGCTGGGCTGGAGAGAGGACTCTATCAACGAGGACAAACCGGAAACTCTCGCGTTCTGATGGTCGGGTGTGTGTGTGTGTGTGTGTGTGTGTGTGTGTGTGTGTGTGTGTGTGTGTGTGTGTGTGTGTGTGTGTGTGTGTGTGTGTGTGTGTGTGTGTGTGTGTGAGTGAGAGAGAGAGAGAGATAATAGGGGTTGCTGAGGCCTTGAGGCCAGGAACAAAGAAGATCATCCAAAGTTCAAACAAGATGTCTGACTGTGGGGTACTGAGACCATGTGGCTGAGGTCACGTGCACGTGTGTGTGTGCGTGTGCATGTGTACGCGTGATGACGATGTGCCTAGTTAGAGGAAGGATGGTTAGCTTAGCATGTAAGAGCCTCTAAGTCTTTGTATGGCAGCTTAGCTGACAGCAACTTCCCAGTGTCTCAGAACCAGCAGAACCATGACCTGAGTACCAAACGGATCACAAGAACTCACTACGACACAAGTCCAGCATCATTCTGAAGGTCTTCTAGCTTAGCTTAGCCAGACGGCCCAGGTGGTGTTCCCAGTCCTAACCCCGTGTGTTGGGGGGCTAATTGAGCTTGTTCTGCAGCACGGGGGGCATTCTTCTGCTGGCTCTGGCGTTGCTGTGGTGAGGAAGCTACTTTTGTTAGCAGGCTGCTGAGACAGTTAGCTGCAGCTCTCAGCTGGGGGGCCCAGAGAGTGCTGGAGAACAGCCCAAGAACAAAGGCTGGGCAGAGGCTTTCTATGACCCCGTGACCTCAGAGTCACATGCCACAGTCAACCAGCGGCAACTGCTGGATACGCTTTTTACACCTGGAGGATTGTAGGACATTTGGGGTCTCCAAGACAAAGAAAGCCACGTGGTGGCTTGGTTATGAGCCTCCCGCCCACAGGTCCAGGTCCCGACATCACAAAGGTTTTGAGAGGCCTCTCAGAGCTCCTAACTTAGCCAGTCCTATCAAGGAGTCAAAGCCTAAGGCAGCAAGTTTCTGAGAGCAAGGGGGGGGATTTCTCTTAGAGGGGAGGTGTGGTTGACCCCGTTGCTAGGGGACGTAGTCTTCTAAAACTGTGGTTGGTTGTTACAAAAAGGAGAAAGGACAAATGTTCTCCCAGTAACGAATGGACTTCTAAAACTTATCAAACTTATCAGGAACGTCCTTCATGTGTTCACAAATGTGTAATCATGAAAATAGTTTGATGTCATGATAATGAAACTCGACAAAAACAAAGGAATTGTTAAAACTGTGTTTCACCTGATTCACGTCCTGGCTCACGTGCACGCCTGCTGGATTTGTCAGCCGTTCCGGTGATGGGGGAGGTGTAGCTCCCAGTCAGGCTGACCTGGCTCACCTGGATAGGAATCATGGTATGGATGTTATGGAACTGGGTGTGTTCCGTCACTGGACCGGGGGGGCACCAGCGTCACGGACGCGTGTCTGGAAGTGAACAAGTCCTCAGAGCTCCACTGGGGCATTTCCCGCTCCAGCGATGGGCTTCAGTGCTGTAGGGGCCTTCATCTGGGGAGGGTGGTGGTGTTACTACGCTGGGGGGGACACCTGAGCTCACCAAGCAGGAGCCCTGCACGAGCAACCTTGTAGTATCTCGATCTGGAGTCCAGGGCTGAGTCCATGGCTGAGTCCAGGGCTGAGTCCAGGGCTGAGTCCATGGCTGAGTCCAGGGCTGAGTCCAGGGCTGAGTCCAGGGCTGAGTCCATGGCTGAGTCCATGGCTGAGTCCATGGCTGAGTCCATGGCTGAGTCCATGGCTGAGTCCATGGCTGAGTCCAGGGCTGAGTCCATGGCTGAGTCCATGGCTGAGTCCATGGCTGAGTCCATGGCTGAGTCCATGGCTGAGTCCAGGGCTGAGTCCAGGGCTGAGTCCATGGCTGAGTCCATGGCTGAGTCCATGGCTGAGTCCATGGCTGAGTCCAGGGCTGAGTCCTGGGCTGAGTCCAGGGCTGAGTCCAGGGCTGAGTCCAGGGCTGAGTCCAGGGCTGAGTCCAGGGCTGAGTCCATGGCTGAGTCCAGGGCTGAGTCCTGGGCTGGCTGGTGTATGTTCAGGCGTGTAGAGCGCCTGCACACTGGTCGGTTGGTTGAGGAGCAGCATATCATCTCTAAAAGTTTGCCTTTGAAGATGAAGGGAGGACTTTGAAGGGCCTCCTGGTCACCTCGTGTCCATCCGCCACTCTGCTTCTTCCCACCACAGCATCATTCCTTGTTTACCTGTTTATTTCATATCACCTGTTTATTTGGGCTCTTTATACCTACGCCCACGCTCTGATGCCAAAGGTTTGTTCTTACTGCATCTTCATCGTGTCACCTTCAGCGGAGGCGTAACAGAAGTTAAAGCTATTAAAGCTTCAGGATTCCCTAAATACTGGTGGAACGACGTTTTCAGTTCAGAACAGGCTCTTCCTGTTCCTCGGGGACGTAGGCCTTTGATGTGAGGGACTCAGCACCTAGACCGAGGCGGCTCTGGGTCTCGAGGCGCATCAGGGGCTTCAGCGAGGCTGGACTCCACGAGGAACCATGAGGCTGCTGCCCTCCGTGCCGCTGCCCTCCGTGCCGCTGCCCTCCGTGCCGCTGCCCTCCGTGCCGCTGCCCTCCGTGCCGCTACCCTCCGTGCCGCTGCCCACCGTGCCGCTGCCCTCCGTGCCGCTGCCCTCCGTGCCGCTGCCCTCCGTGCTGCTGCCCACCGTGCTGCTGCCCCGTGCTGCTGCCCACCGTGCTGCTGCCCACCGTGCTGCTGCCCTCCATGCTGCTACCCTCCATGCTGCTGCCCACCGTGCTGCTACCCTCCATGCTGCTGCCCTCCGTGCTGCTGCCCTCAGTGCTGCTCCGCTGAGGTTCAGTGCCGCCGCGTTGAGAGGATGAAATGGGATGTAGGGACACGCGCCACCGTGGCCCAGTAGAGTGGGATCGTGTTGGTCCTGGGAGAACTGGGCCAGATGTCCCACCCATCCTAACCCGGACTATTACTGTCACCATAGTGATAACAGCAGAATTCCTGAGTGTCCGCGTTATTAAGGAGGCCTGTTTGGATCAGCTCGAACCGGACCAGCACCCAGGTTCCACAGCAGAGGCCTGATAGCTGGAGGCTCAGCCACAATCCTATTTTTGGATATTTTAGGAAGCACATGCAGCACTGGATCGCTGAGCGGCGTCAGCGCACGACTGTGATTCATGTCGTGGAATCTGGTCACGGTGAGGTCATGGTGAGCAGGATGGGATGAAGTTCCTGGTGTTTGAGGACGACACCGGGAACCAGAACCGGCTGCAGTCCAGCTAATCAACAGCATCTGAACCGAGTCAGAGATGTGCTATTTTTAGATAGGTACTTTTTAATCATCCCTCTTTCAACTGATTGAGTGATACTGTCCCACGGCCAAACACCCAAACATCTGAATAATTGGAGCGCCGACTTTGTTTGTCTGAAAGAGTCAGAAAGTGTTTTAACATAAGAGAATTTTTTGTCTAAACACTTGAGATTCTGAACCACAAGACGATGAAATCTGGATTGGCCGCCTTGCCACAAACCATAGCAACGGTGCTAGGCCAGGGGAGCTGTTTATGGGATGGTCCAAACAAGGGATCAGCCAGAGCGTCTTGGAAGAGTTGCATCCCATCACCCAGGCCTTTCTCAGAGGGTCCCATTTCAAACGTTGCAGCAGCACGTTTGCTTCAGAAGGGTTTAAGCAACAGCGCTTCCAGGTGGAAGCAGGAACTCGCAGGAACTCATGGGGTCACTTGGCCATGCGGAGACCTCAGAGGCTTCTCCTCTCCTGGGTTCACTCAAACGCCGTATGAAACAAAGATTATAAAGATCAGACTCCTGTCCTGTCCACAAGTGTGGTCAGATGGGACGTGATGTGTTGGAAGGGTGGCACGTGGTGTTAGCTGGAAGGCTATTGCCACGCCTGCCTGGTGGAGTGTGTTATCTGTATGTGGTCCTGGCTCCGGCGGGCCGGGCTGGGATCCACTGCTGCGTCTTAAATGTCATCCGTCAGTCTGTCACGATCTGTCACCAGACCGGGTCCTTATTGTTGAGGAAGTTACCGGGCAGGGAGTGTCCAGACAAGAGGAGCGTTAGCAACGATGAGGAGATTCTGCTGGATCAGTTTCATTATGTCATGTAAAAGAGCCTCAGTGGGTGCCCCTGCTACACCACCTTCTCCTCATACTCCTCTCACCTTTCAGCCATCCTCAATGGACCCTGGGACTTTCTCACCATGATCTGATTAGTCCCATTACAAAGAGCTCCAAGGCCTGGTTACTCTACCCTCTGTCCTTTACAACAAATGGGTTCACATCAGCTTCCCAGTGAGCAGTTTGAGCTAATAGATCAGAAGCTAAGGCTGTTCTCAGATCTCCATCTTTGTCACACCTGGATGCTTCCTCACATCTGGGCTTTATGCTTTACTTTCAGTGAAAACTCCATTTCTCTCTTCCAGCGTTCCAGTATGGTTGTAAAGCAGCTCCAAACCTTGCTACCACCGATACTGTGATACTGTTTCCAATAGCGAGCTCTCATCGCTAAGCTAAAACAACAGAAGTCCCACTTTGAATTGGAGCACCGTTGCCTAATTTCTAATTCAGCTCATGTAAATCTGAACGCAGGTTTGTGCTTGAGCCCCTGAACGCGGAGCAGCAAGTCCCCTCTCCAGGTCTTGAGCTTTTCCTTCTTGTGTTCCTTCAGTATTGGTCTTGACCAGTTGTTGAAACCTATTTGCATTTAGCTAAACCTGAAGAAAATGATTGAGCTGGATGTGTTGTAAAGTTACATTAGTTGACCCGGTCCAGTAAATTTGTGAGCCATGTGATACAGCTAATAACCCCCCCCCCCCCCCAACCTGGAGCTAACGTGCTAAAACATGGTTAAACATCTTGAGTGTTGATGTAACTGGCACCGGAACAGGAGATCCTAGGTGGCCCTCCTGTTTTTCTCCAGTGGATTCTGTTCCTTTTGCATTGTGGTAGATGGGAGAACATTCAAGGCCAGGTTGAGGAGCTGGCTTACCAAAGACAGGATGAGAGTCCATGGGAGAGTGTAGTGGGGTTGCTGGTGTGCTTTTTTGCCTCATTTCGTCCAGATGTTTTAACACCAAGTTTAGTTTTCTAGCCACCCACATCACTTCCCCCATCTCTCCACACATCTTGGACTTAAGTGCCTGCTATCAGTGAAGCTTAGCCATTGTGAGTCCAGAAGAGCAATGGGACTACTGGAGGGACCTTTGTCACTTTAAAAGAATGTCGATTTCAGACCTTTCCAGTAAATGCTATTTCTATTTCTCCAAACAACATCTAAACATGGAGAATGTGTGCAGAACCTGTGGAGTAATGCTGGTCCAACACACACCGTATGTGGGTGTGCAGGATATGAGATGTGGGCGGTTGCATGAGCTTAATTATACTCTATGGTCTCCCTTTCTTGCAGCTGAGATATCAACATGGCCTGACCACCCCGGACCTGCAGCAGACACTACCCAACCTAAAGAACTTTTTGGAACATGGGCTGATGGTAAGATGGTAAGAATCATAAAAATGCTTCAAAATTAATTTGTATCAGAGTTTCTCAAAGTGACATGAATATTTTAGTAGGCAGGCTGTTCGTGAGAATCAGCACTGCTAAAAATGACGTTCACATTTCTTTGTTAAAGCAAAGGCTTATTAGTGTTTGGCTAATGTGTGTCAGAAAAACTGTTTAACATCAGATCTGATGGTAGGATGAGTGTAGGATGATGGTAGGATGAGGGTAGGCTGAGGGTAGGATGAGTGTAGGCTGATGGTAGGATGAGTGGAGGATGATGGTTGGATGATGGTAGGATGAGTGTAGGCTGATGGTTGGATGAGTGTAGGCTGATGGTAGGATGAGTGTAGGCTGATGGTTGGATGAGTGTAGGCTGATGGTAGGATGAGTGTAGGCTGATGGTAGGATGAGTGTAGGCTGATGGTTGGATGAGTGTAGGCTGATGGTTGGATGAGTGTAGGCTGATGGTTGGATGAGTGTAGGCTGATGGTAGGATGAGTGGAGGATGATGGTAGGATGAGTGTAGGCTGATGGTAGGATGAGTGTAGGCTGATGGTTGGATGAGTGTAGGCTGATGGTTGGATGAGTGTAGGCTGATGGTAGGATGATGGTTGGGTGAGTGTAGGCTGATGGTAGGATGAGTGTAGGCTGATGGTAGGATGAGTGTAGGCTGATGGTAGGATGATGGTTGGGTGAGTGTAGGCTGATGGTAGGATGAGTGTAGGCTGATGGTAGGATGATGGTTGGGTGAGTGTAGGCTGATGGTTGGATGAGTGGAGGATGATGGTAGGATGAGTGTAGGCTGATGGTAGGATGATGGTTGGGTGAGTGTAGGCTGATGGTTGGATGAGTGGAGGATGATGGTAGGATGAGTGTAGGCTGATGGTTGGATGAGTGTCGGCTGATGGTAGGATGAGTGTAGGCTGATGGTTAGATGAGTGTAGGCTGATGGTAGGATGAGTGTAGGCAGATGGTAGGATGAGTGTAGGCTGATGGTAGGATGAGTGTAGGCTGATGGTAGGATGAGTGTAGGCTGATGGTTGAATGAGTGTCAGCTGATGGTTGGATGAGTGTAGGCTGATGGTTGGATGAGTGTAGGCTGATGGTAGGATGAGTGGAGGCTGATGGTAGGATGAGTGGAGGCTGATGGTTGGATGGGTGGAGGATGATGGTTGGATGAGTGTAGGCTGATGGTTGGATGAGTGTAGGATGATGGTTAGATAAGTGTAGGCTGATGGTTGGATGAGTGTAGGCTGATGGTTAGATAAGTGTAGGCTGATGGTTAGATGAGTGTAGGATGATGGTTGGATGAGTGTAGGATGATGGTTAGATGAGTGTAGGATGATGGTTGGATAAGTGTCAGCTGATGGTAGGATGAGTGTAGGCTGATGGTTGGATGAGTGTAGGCTGATGGTTGGATGAGTGTCAGCTGATGGTTGGATGAGTGTAGGATGATGGTTAGATGAGTGTAGGATGATGGTAGGATGAGTGTAGGCTGATGGTTAGATAAGTGTAGGCTGATGGTTGGATGAGTGTAGGCTGATGGTTAGATAAGTGTAGGATGATGGTTGGATGAGTGTAGGCTGATGGTTAGGATGAGTGTAGGCTGATGGTTAGATGAGTGTAGGCTGATGGTTGGATGAGTGTAGGCTGATGGTTGGATGAGTGTAGGCTGATGGTTAGATGAGTGTAGGATGATGGTAGGATGAGTGTAGGATGATGGTAGGATGAGTGTAGGCTGATGGTTAGATAAGTGTAGGATGATGGTTGGATGAGTGTAGGCTGATGGTTAGATAAGTGTAGGATGATGGTTGGATGAGTGTAGGCTGATGGTTAGATGAGTGTAGGATGATGGTAGGATGAGTGTAGGCTGATGGTTAGATAAGTGTAGGATGATGGTAGGATGAGTGTAGGCTGATGGTTAGATGAGTGTAGGATGATGGTAGGATGAGTGTAGGCTGATGGTTAGATGAGTGTAGGATGATGGTAGGATGAGTGTAGGCTGATGGTTAGATAAGTGTAGGATGATGGTTGGATGAGTGTAGGCTGATGGTTAGATGAGTGTAGGATGATGGTTGGATAAGTGTAGGATGATGGTTGGATGAGTGTAGGATGATGGTTAGATGAGTGTAGGATGATGGTTGGATAAGTGTCAGCTGATGGTAGGATGAGTGTAGGCTGATGGTTGGTCTTCCCCTTTTATGGTTGCACAGTATTTCGTTTCGTTTTAACCCCTGAAGACTAGGAAACAGAAATGTGTGTCAGGATTTTGTTTCGATCCAGAGTGGTGCAGGGACACACTGTGGTGGCTGTGCTGCTCTCTCTATTTTAGGAGTATTATGGATGTGATGTTCTGGTCATTTGGTAACAGATGTTACAGCACTGAGAAGGTATCATGGCATGAGAAGGTGTGTATTTTTGAAGCTGCATTTTGCCACGACCCTTTGCCCTTTGAGCTTGTGTGAGGTTTTGCTGTTCTTCCATGAGGCCACCTTCACAGCTCTCTGAAGGTTCTCATGAACAGTGAAACCCTCTCAACCTGTCTGAGGACTGGACAGAGGTGGAAGCCCTGAAAACTTCCAACTCAGCCTGAAATGCTGGATGCTAGCTTAACGTAGCAGAGCAAGGTCGTGTTTAGAAGAAGGTCGGTTCCTCACGTTCTTTAGAAGAGCTTTAAAGAGCCTGAGTAACCAACCAGTCTTTCCACCTACGTTTGTTATTTTCCCCTTCGGGTGGAAGGGTTGAGGGGGGCTGCATCTACGTAGGGTTGCCAACATTCTGAAGAGTTTGGGGGAGTATGTAACAAAATGAAATCCAACATAATTCTTTTTAAAATAGACATTTATGCTATTGTAGCTGTAAATAAAATGGTAAATGTCTTTTACTACAGTGCTGTTGGAGAGAACATTAAATACCTGCTGAACAATAACCGTCCTGTTCCTCTGGTTCCTCTGTGGTTCCTCCTGACTGATGGTTGGTAGAGGAGCACTTGGCTTTGTAACGATCATCACTCACCTTTTCCTGCCCTTCCTGCTTATTTTCCCCTTCTCTTCTCTACTTCTTTGATCTTTCTTTGTCACCATACTTGTCTGGGGAGCATCGGGCATCAGCCACATCTCTGAGTGGAGCTTATCTGGGCAGCACCGACATCTTATCTTAGCACAGCTCTTTCTATCGGTCAAGACATCCGTGAGCCACGCACGGCGTCTCATGGGTGGACAGGTGGAGGCAGCAGCCACAGCCACAACCACCAGAACGTCCCCGTGTGATTATAATAAAGGGACATGGACCTTCCTGTGTCTGTCCAACTTAACCCTCCACCCCTAGCCCTCAACTTGTAACCCAGAACTAGACGGTTCCACAGAGTTTGGGACTCTGGTCTGTCCCCACCCGCCCCAACACATGCAATCGTGTGAACTTTGGTGGAACATTTTTAAGTGTTGTAGGAGACTAATCAGGAATCAGTGTTGTCACCAGTTCCTGCCAGGAGCAGCCTGTTTTCCAACGCCTGTCTGAACCGGGGGGGCGTTAAAAGGTGCCTGAATTTTCCTGGTATTAGATTAGAGACCCGAGCGGGTAAAAAACGAAGCATTTTAATCGTTTCCAACTGATTTTCCACGCTCAATAAAACATGGGAGTTAATGGGAGTGGAGACCAAGCTCATTTCACACAGCACTGGTTAATTTAATGTTTCAAAAGTGACCTTTGTAGTGGGGGCCTGAGCCTACAAAAGGGTGTATTTTCATTATGTTCTGAGCCGAGTTATCAGCAAAGATTTAAAGTGATTTTCCAGCCTGCTCCACTCTGGCTCACGTGCTCCCCGTCCTGCCTCTCCCATGGACACCAATGTTAAATGAGAGTTGGGAGGGAAATTCCATGCCTCAAACAAATGCCCCCCCAGGGGGCACCTTTAGACCCAGGACTGCGAGGTTTGACATGGTGGATTAAGACCACTGCAGCTACAGTTTTAAGTTTGAGCGGTTTTTCTAGGTGAAGGTATGGCGAAGCTGCGGGCCCTTGAACAGGGGTTAAACTGCGTGACCTTTCGGAGGTTTATCCCAACAACAGAACATTCAACTCAGAGATGTGAACCTCGTGTCAAGAGATGCTGTAAAAACATTCACATCTCGGGAGACAAATGTCCCCAAACTGAGCAATCAGGCAACAAGAAGCCCGCCGAGGGAGGCCAAGACACCTAGAACCACCGTGAAGGAGTTATAAGATCCACTTAGTGTGTTTCCATGCGCACAAGGAACCAACCCGGCGCCGCCATGTGCTACTGGAACAACACGGGCATGTTCCTGTGCTGGGGTATCTAAAATATTGAGTTCCTTCCAAGTTCAGGGAAGAGCTCCAAAACCAAAATGGAGATTTATTTTCAATGTCCATTGCTGCCATTGGTTTAGCTGTGGCTGCTACCTCGCTGGCTAACTCCTTTATGGATGGTTGTGGTGTGATGGTAAAGGTCAACTGGAGGGGCCCAACGGCAACAAAGGAAAACAGTGCAAATCAACACCGGGTGGGTGGGGGGGGGGGGCTTGACTCCACTCCTCCGGCTAATGCAAACTGCTTTGTTGCAAAGACAAATTCCGGTTGCAGCACTCACGGTCGCGGGTCAAGAGTAGGCCAGTTTTGACGTGCATGTAAACACACTTAGTGACGGGAGAGGCGGCGTCCAGCAGTGGTTCCCCTGGGTTCTTCACCCGGCAGAGCTGAGGGCCAGATCACAGGAGCCTCAGCATACCTGGGAGGGTCACCCCTTTTCTGAAGAAGGGATGAATTTCAGACAGTATCACCATACCGGTATTTGGCTACTAGAATGTTGTGGTGGTGGTGGAGGTCATTCCATCGCCCGCTCCGCTCCTCTCAGACCAGGCGCAGCTCAGGCAGCTTTCATTGCTCAGGGCCTCAGAACTCGGGACCGTGCATGTTCACCTGGTCTTCACGTGCACTTTCAGCACAGACAGCAGAAGCAGAAGATAACAAGTCATGGTGGTCCACCTGTTTTCCTCGACCCAATCAGTCGACTGCTGTACGTAGAGGACTAACGCTTGATCACCTTTATTGGATCAAAATTCTCTTTGATCTGCTCTTCTGTGCCACCACATCTGTTCCGGTCGGGACTCGTTTCACAAGCTGTGAGGTGTAACGGGAGCTCTGTCCACGGGACCAGACCTTTAATATGTCTCGTTAATATGGAGCAGGAGGGAGGGAGCAAGAGCTCTGCTTTAGACCCAACACCAACAGGGCTCTGCTCCTCTGGCCTGGAGGTAAAACAGAAGGAAATAGTCCTCTCCTCAGAATTATGGCTGCGGAGTCCCGATCCGTGAGTCTATTACCTGTTCCAGGGATGGATGTCTGTCATACTTTGTGGACACCTGCTGATTGCTGAAGAGCTGCAGCTGTTGTGCCTCCCAGATCAAAGGGGAAAGGTCAGGCTGGAGGGCTGCGCTACATTATGGTTCTCCCAGGCTTTGTTCTTAGTTTACAGTACTGTGAAAACCTTTGAGACAAGTGTGTAAAACTGTCTCCAAAGGGAGGAGATAAG
This sequence comes from Takifugu rubripes, assembly GCF_901000725.2. Lineage (NCBI taxonomy): Eukaryota > Metazoa > Chordata > Actinopteri > Tetraodontiformes > Tetraodontidae > Takifugu > Takifugu rubripes. The sequence goes on along the minus strand of NC_042299.1, from coordinate 955,300 downwards.
GTTATTTGTGCTGATCAGCAGTGCAGAGGAATCCAAATCAAAGCAGTATTGGTTGGACTCCGCCTTCCTCATCACTGACGTGGGGGATTTTAGGCCCTGAGTTTACGGAGGAGCTCAGTAGATGGTCCAAACATCTTGAAGAAGTCTTCTGTAGATGCTGGCTTCCTTAAACTCAGTCTTTTGATGTCAACCCAGATGCACCCAATAGTACTGAAGCCTGCAAGGAGCCTCCACAATGTTTCACTTATTATTGCACCACTTGTGCTCCAGCCAAATACTTCACATTTGGACTCTTTGGGCCAGAGCACCTGCTGCCATTTTACTGCCCCCCCACGGTCTGATCCTTGGGCTTCTTGACAACAGCTTGAGCGGCATGTGAAACTGATGATCATCGGGATTCGGTTGGCATCATATCCTGATCGTATCGGTGAGCCGAACCCTCGGGAATCCCTGACTTTGGATGAGTGTATCCAATCGGTGCTGGTTTGAGAGTGGTGCGAGCCGATACTGGTGGTTCTTTGTGGTCACTCGCTCAGACCTGTATATTCCAAATGCTTGAATTTGATGCCTGACTAAAGAGTTCCTTTCATCTGCTTTGTCCCTGTTCTTTTCAGTGATAGACACTCGGGCTCGATCCCCGTCCCAGCCAAGTCCCGGGCCGGCCTGCCTGCCACCCCAGATACAGGCTACTCCTGTCACACCGGTTTGCCAGACCAAGACATCCGGAGAAAAGTCAGCTCTGGGGAAGAAAGCACCAGGTACCAACCAGCTCCTCCACCCAGCTACGAGACCATCATGGGTGAAGAGCCGCCACCAGCTAGTTTAACAGTACCTTCATCTCAACACTCATCTTCCTCACTTGAAAGGATGGCCTCGGGCACCCTGGCTGGAAGGACGGATGCCAGGGACGAGGTGAACGTGAAGGACAAGACAGAAGTAGTGGATCTGAAGACACCCCAAAGTCAGGAAGAAGAGGAGCTTCAGTCTGCCGGGCAACCAGCGCCCAGCGCAGACGAATCAAACTCTTCTTCGGTGCCGGACGCTGGCCTGGCCGATGGACCCCATGGGGGAGTCATGAACGGATCTCTGGTCTCAGGACTAGAATCTGTGGTTCCAGAGGTCCACTGTCCTGTGGAACAGGCTGAGGAGATCATGGGCACAGAGGCCACCAGTTTAGGACTAGGATTTGGGATAGGATTAAGGCTACCGGACGAGGCCCAGCTAGAAGATTACCGCTGCATCCCTGTGGACCACGCCGTGGCTGTGGAATGTGATGAGCAGGTCCTGGGCGAGCTGGACGTGGCTGGATTGGAGGAGTTCTCCAGGCGCATCTACGCACTAAACGAGAACATGTCCAGTTTCCGACGGCCGCGTAAGGGCTCCGATAAGTGAGGGTCTACGGAGAGAGGGAGCCAGCACACCTACTTGGACACGAGGAGTGGACACGTGGAGCAGGACGTGGACTAGGGACGTGATAGCGGTTCCTCGTCTCAGCAGCAGGAATCAAAGGAGCTGTTGTGCAATAAGAGGAAGCAGCACTTGTTGTTAGACGTGAACAGGGAACGGTTTTAAGGTTTCGGGAGAGGAGGAATCGTGGAGACGACGCCCTACTTTTGCTTTTGGACAGCAGAATTCTACTTTTTACAAAGAAACAGTGACACGTTTTTTAGACCCAGTCCTGATCAGAAACACCTTCCCTCTCTCTCGGCGTGGTGTCCCATGGCATCATTTGTTCCGGACCGCCTCGGATCCAACCGCTACGACCTGATCAGTCAGGACGAGGGTCTTGGGACTGTGACGTACCAAATACGTGATGTATCGCGTAGCTACCGTCGCTACAGTAGCCTCTAGCTATAACGAGCCCCCGAATTCCTTCCTTTCCAGGTCAACATTTCCCTCATTAAAACATCACCGTTGGTTTGATTACTTTTGACTTTATTCCTTGATATTGAGTTTGTGGAATATTTGCGAACTTCCGCTTTGGAATCAATGTTCATCATGTAAGTGAATCAACTCAAATTCCCGAAGGCTGGAAGCTCCCGATGCTACCTGGTCCTACCTGGTCCTACCTGGTCCTACCTGCACCTTTGATTCTGTTGGTCTGCTTGAACCGGATTTCACGGCTGATGAGACCGGTTTTGTCTGGGATCCTGTCGGGATGAACTGTGCCCGTGGTGGAGCGCTCACCGTAGCCACAAGCTTCCAGCCACTTCCTGTTTGTCTGTTCCTGAGTCTCCCATTCACAACATGTAAAGTTACTTTTCCCTGTCCGCCGTCGGAACCTCGAGCTCCGGCTCTACGACTGCAAATGTTAATAAATATCTAAAGGCAGGTTTTCTGCCGTCCTCCTTTTAGCTTGTAAAACTATTGACTTGTCAGGAAAATGATCTTTGCTTTGTTTTAAAGGAGCTCTGTCGTGATTCACTGGGGTTCCACCTGTATCTACTGTTGGAAGTTACGATCTATCCGAAAATAAGAGTCGGGATTCCACCCTGTCAAAGTGACAAAGAGAAATGCTGAGAAATATTGTATTTAAAGTCAAATCTGATCCGCAGTCATCGATTAAACTGTTTGACAAATCCCAGACTCTGTCCGTATCAGTTTCTTCTTAAAAACCTTCCAGTGCAACAGTGCGGATGTTCTCTGGACGGGAGGGGAGACCCGCAGGGTGCGTTGAGCCGTTAGCTCGGGCCTGAGATGGAGCCCGTCTGGTAGCGGCGTCTGCACACGTCACGCAGGTCATGTGACCTCAGATGCTCGAGCAGCCTCAGGTCGGGCCTGTTCAGAGGTCCAGCGGCCTGATTTCTCACGTTATCTCCCGACTGAATATGCTAATAGAATGAAATGGAAACCAGATTAGCTTAGCCAGTATAAATGTTCACTCTGCACATTTTTCCAAGCCCAGATGGTGTGTATGTTCACTTTTATGTCCTAAATGTTGTTTTTCAAAACAGCGATGTAAAATGTGAAATGATCCCCATAAATCCCGCCTTGAGTGTGAGCACCGCCGTATTTTGCTTTGAAATAACTTCCTTGGTTCCCAGATTTCTTGCTTCGGTGTGAACAATGTTCCAGGCAGCTCGCGATGTTTTCAGCGACAGGCCTGCGTTTCTCATCAGCTACTGCGTAAAATCCACTTTTCTGGTTTTCCTGGGCCACTTTATGGGCTCCACGTTCACACTGAGGGAGCGCAGCGGGGTGAAAAGGGCTCATGTGCTGTCAAATATCTCGATGGTTGTGCCGACACGAAGGACGGTCTCCTCCATTCCTGGCTTCCTTCAGACCCGTGTGAGACAGAGACCTCAACTGGACTAACGGGAAAGTCACTTTTCTGCACTTTTGTTTAAGATTGTTTCGTTTTAGCAGTTATTCCATAATCATTTGCCATCAAAATTGTCAAATCTTTGAGCTAATAATCAGTCTTTGTTGCTAAGCTACCAAAACCTTTTCCTGACTAGCTTCACACGCATTCGCAGCGCTAATATACCAACATTTAGCCTTAATGAGCAGGATTTTTCTCATCAGCTTCCAGAGTTCAAAATGATTTGGGGTTTAGTGTCTTTGCCAGAGGCGCCTCCAGGTGTCTGGGAGTCGCGGGGGTCTGGCATTAAACCAGCAACCTTTGCAGCACACATGCTAGCAGCCGGTCAGCTCTTATTGCTTTAGTGATTGAGGCCTCAGACGGGGACACCGACGGTTTTCAGGTGACTTCTAGACACGGTCGGGTGTGTGGAGGACCTGGGGATCCGTCCTGGCACCGAGACCCGGCTCAGCTGCTTAAACCATCGCAGCAACACGACCGTCTGCCTGGACGACATTCAAGTCCGGAATTTTTGGCAGTCGAACCCGACTTTTTTGCAGTTGCCTGTCTTCCCGTTTTATGGAGAAGAATAATTCTCCCCATTCAGTCCGGTTGCACAACCTCCTGACGTGCACAGTGTCCATGTCGGCTTGGGGGAAACGTGCGCTACGCTCGCCAGAGTTGGGTGAGTGACCAGGCGACGCTGTTATGGGATGTAAGTGGTGCGACGGTCACCTGACAGACAGGTGACGGGATGGTGGCGAGCGTAGAACAACGAGCAGCATCAACCAGCGTCCTGTCTTCTGGCCACCATTTAAAGTGTTTCTCTCTTTCTTGGAGCCATTTTCTTTACGCTGGAGAGCTTTAGGGACATAAACAGCAACACACACACACACACACACAGGGGCAGGCTGAGCTAGTTTGGGCTCAAAAATTCCGATTCCAGAGGAGAAAAGTCTCCTGGAGACACGGATTCCTGAGTGAACAGTGAGTCGGATGAAGAGTGTTTGGACTGAAAGCTGAACCACGGTCACATCTTTTCTGTGTAAAACCTGGTCATGTGATAATTGGACACACATGGTTGTGACTGGGAATCACGTCCAGCGAGGAAATCCTCAAGGTTGCTAAATTGACTCAAGCTCCTTATTTCCTCAGTTCTCTCTCACGTGTCTGATTGTCTCATCTTTCATCGTTTTTAACTTTTTAGATCCTGCAGTAACCACAAACGTACACACATCTGACGCTCATTTGATCTGCCCAGTGAGACCAGTAACAGTGAAGGGGCAGGAGGGACGAGGGTGAGACACGTTGGTGTTATATAGCAGAGGTAAAAATGCCCCCAGCAGGTAAAACAGTCCTGCTGGAGGATTTATGAGACCTGGTGGTCACGGCCAGGAAACGCTGTGGGAGGGGGAGACATACGTATATATACTATAGATACAGTTGCTGCTCCCAGTGCTGTACTGGGATCCCTCCCTAGGGACACGGACGGTCACATGACCAGGGCGACCCCCCTTCGTAGAGCGGATTACCACCCGACAGCTTCAGTAAACCAGTACAGTGTTTGGACCTCTGGGGTCTCACCAGTTCCACCAGTCCAGTTGAACCCTCTGGGGTCCAAGGTCTCTTGGACCTGGACGAGCGAGAACATCAGTTGTCCCCGACAGAGCAGCAGCGCTGATGCCAGCAGGCGTTAGCAACCTCAGCTGTAGCAACGGTTGGGCTAAATGCTCATAAAAGTCCTTTACAGTCCAAACCGGAGGAGGAAAAGCACGTGCACGTGAAGCTTTCCAGACTGCAGCAATATCAGAACCTGTGCAGCAAAACCAGGACCTAGCTGTGGCTAACCCAAAGGTATACTTTTCAGTTATAAATGGAGGGATCCGAAATAGCCGGGCTGCTGCTACAGAGCTCTCATTCAGGCTCGATAAGCAAAGTAACACGAGCCGAATATATCTGACACGCTAATATTGGACAGCTTCAGTCCGATTCTCCCTAAATATTCCGAGTTCCTTATTTCAGAGACAGGAGGCTCTATCTCAGAGGTTAGCTGGGTAAAGGCCTCTTTAATTGGACCAGCAGAACAATCTCGAGAGATCAAGGCCGACTGAGCCACAGAGGTCGGTGAGGACAGTGAACCAGAACCAGAGGTCTGGACTGGACCCCCCTCCCCAGGGTCACAACCCCGGTGGTAAAGCAGTAATGACCAGTGTCAAACCTGATCGTCACTCAAATTCTGAAGGCGAGAAGATGAAAGTGGACTTTGTTAACGACGGAGCCCTGACGAGTTTATGTCAGAGACATGAGGACCGTCTCACCTCAGGTCGTCTCATCCACCAAACGCTTGAACATGAAAAGTATAAAGAAAGGATTAAAGCAGAATC
>NC_042299.1:934615-944615 GCF_901000725.2 Takifugu rubripes | reverse complement strand
AGGAGCCCAGGAACCCAGGAGCCCAGGAACCCAGAAACCCAGGAGCCCAGGAGCCCAGAAACCCAGGAGCCCAGAAACCCAGGAGCCCAGAAACCCAGGAGCCCAGAAACCCAGGAACCCAGGAGCCCAGGAACCCAGAAACCCAGGACCCCAGGAACCCAGGAGCCCAGAAACCCAGGAGCCCAGAAACCCAGGAGCCCAGGAGCCCAGAAACCCAGGAGCCCAGAAACCAAGGGGCCCAGAAACCCAGGAACCCAAGAACCCAGAAACCCAGGAGCCCAGAAAGCCAGGAGCCCAGAAACTCAGGAGCCCAGAAAGCCAGGAGCCCAGGAACCAAGGAGCCCAGAAACCCAGGAGCCCAGAAAGCCAGGAGCCCAGAAACCCAGGAACCCAGGAGCCCAGAAACCCAGGAGCCCAGAAAGCCAGGAGCCCAGAAAGCCAGGAGCCCAGAAACTCAGGAGCCCAGAAACCCAGGAGCCCAGAAACCAAGGAGCCCAGAAACCCAGGAGCCCAGAAACCCAGGAGCCCAGGAACCCAGGAGCCCAGAAACCCAGGAGCCCAGAAACCCAGGAGCCCAGGAACCCAGGAGCCCAGAAACCCAGGAGCCCAGGAACCCCAACCCTGGGGAACCACAGGGTGTGCATGGGGCTGCTCTGGACACAGGTCTTGCCACTGGTGTGATGTGGGAACATCTGAAGCTGCCTTGCCTGATCATGAGGGAGGTGTTCCGGCACAAGTTCTAGGCCAACTTCTGTTCTCACGCCTCATTTCTACTGGCCAGGTCCACTAGACCAAGGCCCAGAACGCAGAGTGGTCCTTCCAGACCCTCTTTTCTATCTATTGTGTTGAACTCCAGTGTCCCATCAGCCCTGCTGCTCTGGAGCCCATCACAGCCTTGTCATGCAGCTGCATCGGCCTCCTCACTGACGCCTATCGCCTTACAGAGCCAACGGGGCTTTTCTCTGCTCGACGCCCATGGCCAGAAGACCTGGAGGAGAGCATGATAGAATGATGATGAGAAAGAAATTAAGTCTCCTGGGAGAAAGAGCAGACGGGGAAGTCTGAGAGAAAGAGGGAGGAGCTCTGTTTGAGGATAAGCTAGCTCGAGGAAAGCGCAGTACTGAGGGAATTTTAGTTCTCTTTGAGCAATCAGCGCTTCACCAGTCTGCAACCACTTTGTTATAGGAGGCCTGGAAGCCCCAGAGCTGCTCCTCAGCCCCACAGTGCTGGGTGGGCTAGCTAGGTTCATTAGCAACGGTGCTAATAAGGCTACTCAGAGCGTCCCAGGCTGCTAATATTAGCATCAATAACTGGGAGCAGCACAGAAGCTGAAATCTGCTGCTGAGTCTCTTCTCACAGAAGCTGAGCAGCTGTCATATAGACTACCTTCAACACACACACACACACACACACACACACACACACACACCCCGCCTCCTTCTCTTGGCAGCCTGATCATGGGAGCCATAAATTAGGCAACCTGGTCAGATGTCCAGATCTGTCCAGATTAGCCCCAAATTGCTCCGTCCTCCTCTAAACTGACACCTTCCCAAGCTGTTTAACACCTACCGCGTCATTCACATCAGAGAGGGAGAGGAGTTGAAGACGACCTTCAACACACCCACAGAGCACAATGAACTGCTCAAGATGCCTTTCGGCCAAGGACATGCTCAACCAGTTCACCTGTGTCCATCCTGATCTTCCCGACATGGAAAGACCACATTCTTCCGTCCGTTGTCCACAGCCTTGGGAACCCTCTTCCTTCTCGGTATACATATTTTAGACCATATTTCAGATGTCTCAATGAAAATGTCCATGTCTAAATGGCATCTACAGGAAGAGGGGAACTGATATTTCTGGCCTTTGGTGTCAGTTCAGCTCTGGGTCCAGCCTCTAGATGCCCGACCCACAGTTCCAGTTTGCTATATCTTTATTTATCAAATCAAATCAAATCAATCTTTATTTATATAGCGTCTTATACAATCAAAATTGTTTCAAGGCGCTTTCCAGAATCCCAGGGCCTAACCCCAGACAAGCAACAGTGGCAAGGAAAAACTCCCCTTTAACAGGAAGAAACCTTGAGCAGGACCAGGCTCATGTAGGGGGACCCTCCTGCTGATGGGGGGCTGGGTAGAGAGAGAGGAGAGGAGAGGAGAGGAGAGGAGGAGGAGAGGAGAGGAGAGGAGAGGAGAGGAGAGGAGAGGAGAGGAGAGGAGAGGAGAGGAGAGGAGAGGAGAGGAGAGGAAACCATGACCCAGTGGGGTGACGGAGGCCTGTCTATGATAATAACTGGAACTACAGAATTAAATGCTCGGCCCCCCATTCTACTCCTAGAGACTCTGGGAACCACCAGTAGACCAGCATTCTGAGAGCGGAGCGGTCTATTGGGCTGATAGGGTATCACTAGCTCCTCCAGGTAGGATGGAGCTAGGCCTCTGAGGACCTTGTAGGTCAAAAGAAGGGTTTTAAAAATTATTCTAAATTTAACGGGCAGCCAATGAAGAGACACCGGGTACAGGTGTGGAGGTGGAGACCTTTGATAAGGGGTTTGGGTCTGTTGTGGCCCAGCCCTCTGAACTGTGCATCCGGTACTTCACCATGTCTGCATGAACGTCACTATTCTGGAGGGACTTCTGCAGTCTGTGGTGAGCCCCGTCTAGCTTCCATCCTCAGAGAACCACTGAGACCAAACCTGAACAAGGACATGGACGCCATCCAGAGCCTGGTTTTGTGAAGCCCCCATCTTCGGCCCAACAGCTCCTGTGGGTGGAGTATGGCCATAATTTCTCCCCGAAAAATGACATTGATATTTGATTTGCGCTGACAATTTTTGTAAACATTTTTTTTTTAAAATTAGTATTTTTAGTAATATAGGGTGACAATCATCTTGCCATCGTATTTGTTGAACTAAACAGTTCCTGGAGAAGCTGGATCAGCTGATCCATAATGCTGCAGCTGCTGCAGTTCTGATAGTTTAGTTTTAAAAACCCTTCTTCTGATCTACCAGGTCCTCAGAGGCCTAGCTCCATCCTACCTGGAGGAGCTAGTGACACCTTACCAGCCCAATAGACCGCTCCGCTCTCAGAATGCTGGTCTACTGGTGGTCCCCAGAGTCTCTAGGAGTATGGGGGGCCGAGCATTTAGCTATCAGGCGTTCCAATGTTCCTGATTTTGGATGGACTTTGATCTTTTTTTTATTTCAAAGGGCTTTGATCCCAGAGCAAACCTACTATGGGTGTAAGTCCCAATATGGGGAACCGACTTGCTCGGTGGTCTGCGCTCTGCAAGACGCAAGCGTTTACAGCGTTCCGTATGTGTCTAAAAACAGCCTGAGATGGTGAACGACCACACTACCAGCCAAGCCACAGTCGCCCCCAAATTTAATCAGCAGGATACAGATTATGGCATATCGTTACTGCAAACTCACAACTGAACACACTTTTTATTTAGCCTAAATTAACCAAATTTAATTTAGCCTGGGCTAAATGAACTCAGGTAGAAGTCTGTACACCTAAGCCCTGGATCCAGAAAGCATGTGATGGTATTTTAATTAAAGATGGGTGTTTAACCCTCCATTCCCCAACACGTGCCTCTCACGTGGTGACCTGAGGTGCCAGTCTGAGATCATGTTTCTAGCAGCTCATAAGGGCGCCTGCAGTGAAGACAACCCCTACACACTGCACGCTCCTTTAGATCTCATTACAACAAACTAAGCCCACCATGTGTTCCAACAGTGGAAAAAGCTGCTGCCTCTGAGGACACGTTGAAAAACCCCAACTTTATTCTGGTTCCTATTGAGTCAGAAACCCCATTGCAAGCTCAGAGGGGTATCACCGCTCCCCTTCCAAATGCTGGGGGCTCTAGGGCTTCATCCCATCACTCAGCAGGATAAGATCATGATAAAAAGGGTTATGAAAAAAACAACAGGTGAGTTATTCTGTGAATAAACTCACACAGGAGGTGAATAACCGCAGTGTTATAACAAGACAAGGCAGGCCTCATTAATTCACCTCACCCTTCAGTCTCCACATCGCTATTTTTAAAGTAAATGAGGAGCAGCTCATTCAGCAGCTGTAATCCATGTGGGACGAGTGTGCACGTGTGTGCACGTGTGTGTATGTTTGCAGATGAATATATATGGTTTTATTAGGGTGAATCCTGATTACTTCAGGAGAGGAGAGGAGAGGAGAGAGAGGTGACCTTCAACCAGTCCGCCTACATTAGTTAAAAGAAAGCTGGCGTTGTTCTTGGTTTGGACTCCAATATCCAGAACCATGAATTTGAGGGTGACTTGTGAGGAGCAGGTTTTGAGGGAACACGGACACATCACACACATTAAACAAGACCCAGATCCCGGGTGTGATTAAACCCATGAGACCGTTCGTGTATAGATTAGAACGATGCTCTATTCATCTCCAAGAGGAAGTCAAATTCCTGCAGCTCAACAGGATGGAAACACACCTGCAGGGTTGGTAAAAGGTACCAACAGAGTGTCCTAATAACCCCAACCCAGTGTAGAGGATATACCTCAGAGGAATACCAGGGTGGAACTAGGAGTGTATAGGAGAGGGTGAGAAAAAGGAGCCACGTAGCATCACAGCAGCAGCAGGGCATGTGATAGCCACTTAGCTTGTAGCATAGCGCCGCCGCTCCAGCCTTGGCATGGCTTCCTGACATCCACAGGTAAAATCACAAGCACACCGACGTTGGCCAACGGCCAGGTGCAACATTTTTACGAGGACTGGAACACTGAGGATTTAGACTAATGTTCATTTCACTGTCTTGAGGACATCAGGGTCGTGTGTAGTCACCTGTGGAATGTTATCGTCCCAGGATACGCCAGTATCACGCTACATCATTTACAGGTGAGGCAGGTCAAAGCATCCATCCTACACACAAGCCCATAATGTGGGACTGAACCAATCGGTTCCATCACTGCCAGTAAAACTGCTACTAGCTTTAACTGGTGACCTCACTGACCCTTTTGTTTTCATTCTGTATCCCTGTAAATCTGCCGTTTAGCAAAAATGTCCAGAGAATGTCCAACCTAGGAGGATTGGAGGAGTTGTGAGGCACTGCTGGGGTCATGAATGAAGGCAGGAAGTTGTGTTAGTGGAGATGCTTGCTGACCTCGCCTCTACGCTGTAATGCTGCTCCTGGCAGCATGTGTCCACGGTTTGACCCCAGCACAAATTCCTACAGAGATGAAAGGTCATTATCATTCATCTACTCAGGCTTCTTCCTTCTCATCTTCCTGTGACCACTTCGGTCCAGCAGATGGGTCTCAGTTATCACCTTTCAAGTCCACGCTGTGGGACCTCTGAAGGAAAATGTGACAAGAGACTGGGAATATACTTCCAAACCCTTCAAATGAAGGGATGTGTGTGTGTGTGTGTGTGTGTGTAAGAGAGAGAGAGAGAGACCCTTATAGGTATACAACATCCTGTATGTATAGAAATCTATTTTTAGCATGTAAAGCTCCAGCAGGCTGAGACCACTGAATGAGATGAATTGGAAACTTTAACCAAAAATATTATAAATATATATGTCCCTATACAAAAATCTAAATTAGACAGATTGCTAACCGTGATATGTTAACACAGCAACGTTTTCAACATTGTCTCAGTTGTAGATAGAAGAACCAGTTTAGCATCTATCTTTGGGTGGTATCACCACCGTAAAGTGTAGGCAGGAATTCAGAGGAGTCTCATTCTTCTGTTCTGGTGAGAACCAGAAAATGTTCCACCACGTACCCATGTTGAGTCCACTCGCCTTCCTTGGCTCAACACGGAGAACGCCACGGTGACCCAACCTGTGAATGACCTCAAAACACAAAATCATTTTTGCTGACAGGATAAATCAAGGTTCAGAACCGGGTCTAGGCTTCCAAATCACCATGTGTTCCGGTGTGAGGTTCCACTTGGGAATTTACTGCCTCTGACCTGTTGGTGTCAGACTGGACCATCGTCTCTGCCCGCTGGCGTGAGGGCCACCAGGCCTGAGGGCCGTCTGGACCGAATCTGCACCTGACTTGTGTCTCCAAACTGGCCCCTTTTCTCTTCATTGTGTGTCTCCATACCTGGTTACACACCCCGATTGTGTTGTGAGAGAGTCCAAGACTACACAGGTGGGTCCTGGTTAGAGCTCAACTGCTAATGACAGGACTAGTAATTAGTACCGTAATTTCTGGACTATAGAGCGCACCTGATTATAAGCCGCATAATCTAATTTTAGAAAGAAAATCAATTTTGTACTTATACAAGCCGCACCGGATTTTAGGTCGCAGGAATCCCACGTAGTAATATGAAAAATTAGATCGAAAACATTCAGTACCGGTATGTGTTTTTATTACCGTAAGAGACGAGTCACTGACGAGTGACAGACAGACAGGTCAGAAACAACAGCCACTCTTTTCACTTGTATGTTTATACAGAGATCTTAAATCCAGTTTTCATCCGTCAGGATTTTTAACTTTTAATTTAATCCACTTAGCAACATAAATATATTGTACCATTTTCTAACAGTGTCTGTAACGCAGCTACCTTGAAATATACGTCTGTATTAGCTACACACAAATCACGTTGTTTATGCTTTTTTACTCCAACAATGAACAATCTAAAACTGATGGCCCACCTCTAAAATCTTCTATCTTCATTGCGGTGGCGATTGCTTTTGCCTTCTGTCTGATTTGTACAGCGGAAACACCGCGGCCGCCTGCCCAGTGTTCCAGAACCTTCTCAAGCTCGGGCCACCTGCAATGTTTACGTCTAAAAGCTTTTGTTGTCTTTTGCTTTGGATCCGTTCTTCAGGCGGGCGTCTCCACCTTCTCCCCATTGATTACCGTAATGTACGCCAAGATTACGCGCGGCAGCTCGATTTCCTTCTTAACCGCCAGAGTGATCGCTTTAAACTTAAAAGCCGCATCATATGCTTTTCTTCTAGTATTTTCCTTGTTGATGAGGTTTAGTAAAAATGACTGATTCACAATAGTTGTGATAGTGTGCCACGAAAAAAAAAACATAAATAAGCCGCACCATAGAATAAGCCACCGGGTTTTAAGTGTAGGAAAACAGTAGCAGCTTATAGTCCGGAAATTACGGTAATCGGATGATGTGCTTTAATTGTTTTTGTTCAGCCAAATCCTTGAAAAACAAACCATGTTTCCACACATATTTCAACGATAATCTGTTAAGTCTTAAGGGTGTCTGCACTCATTGGGGACAAGGACAGCAGGAAGTTCCCTCTCGGGGCCTCACAATAGCCAGACAACAAACGACATAAATACACCAGACATCACTTTCACTCAAATATGGAGAACTGAGATTGATTGTGTTTAATATGCCTAGTTGTTGCTAAAGTAGCAGCTATTAATCAATCAAACGTAACGTACACATCGTTAAATTTCTCACCATCATGCCGGGAGTGACTCGGCTGGTTATTCATTATCATAAGATCAGGTTTCACTAACTGGTAAACCAGACATGTGACCTCTGCAGAAATGCATTCTTTACCTCCCCCAAACTGTAAGTGATTACGTGTAGTAACCTTCCAATCACCTGGGGTGGCACGTGAGCAGTCCAATCAGGTTTCAGAGGTGGTCCAAACACCGCTCATCCCTCTAGCTTTGCTCCTGAGGACGCTAATGCCACCGCTGCAGTCCTGGTGGCAAAGCTATTTCTGTTCACTCCATATATCACTGATGTTAATGGTGATGTTGCCTCAGTCCGTGTGGCACCTACTGCACGTCTGTCCGTCCCAGGGTTCTTCTTTTCCCAAAATGGGAAGGTTTTCCTGATCTGGTGTGAGGGCCTTGGAGCCTTTATAAGCCCTTAAGGCAAACAAAGTGGAGCAGGGTGGCAGAGGCCACCAAAGTGCTGCGCACCTGTCTGAGACAGCAACAAGTCAACGATCGGAAGTCCCAGGTCGAGGAACAAAGCACGTATATTCAGGATGAGGTTGAGGGGAGGCCAAGGGAAACTCAGGAACACGGATTATTGAAAGATTCCTCAGCAGCGAACTGCCAATACCAAGACCTCAACCTCAGAGTGGGCTCATGGATCACTGGTGTCCTCAGCCCCCAAGACAGATCAACCTCCAGGAGTTCACAACAAAGGGAATGGTGCTGGGAGGAGGAGGGAAATACAGTTTCTTCACCGCGACCATGATTACACACTGGAGGATGCATAAACAACCACAAGTAATGTGCCAGGATAAAGAAGACTCAATTCAGATTCAAATGGGACATGCGGGTCCAACCATACGCCAGTGCCCTGAAAGCACGATGGAAGGTGAGATGCCGGTGTTGGGACCTGGACCTGTGGGCGGGAGGCTCACCTAGCATAACCAAGCGGCCACATGGCTTTCTTTGTCTTGGAGACCCCAAATGTCCTACAATCCTCCAGGTGTAAAACGTGGATCCAGCAGTTGCTGCTGGTTGACTGTAGCATGTGACTCTGAGGTCATGGGGGTCATAGAAAGGCTCTGCTCTTACGACTACCTTCACTGTTCTCACCACTCTTGGGACCCCCAGCTGCTGAGCTCAGGCAACCTACTAAAAAAGCAGCTCCACTGTCCCTCCTCACCACAACAATAGAGATACTGTGAAAAAGGTTCAATTAGCCAGCAAACACATCCAGCTAGCTAGCACCAAGCTGCAAACAGGCTACCTCAAAGGACCTTAAAGGAGCAACCAGTTTTCCTCCGACCTCCCTCCTCTAACCTGGCACCTCATTAAACACACACACCTTATCACATTCCATACGTGCACGTCTAAACAACACGCAAGTACCCGCTCTGTCAGAGATGCAGAGAAGGTTTGACAGAGTGGTCGAGAGGATGGGTTTTAATAAACACTCCATTCATTACTTACAATCTTTATACAAACACCTCTTGGTTCATCTTGACTTCTTCCCTTTATCTGGGACAAGGTCGGAGAGGCAGCAGCCCAAGCAGTGATGGCCAGACTTCCCTCGCCCCAGATCACTTCCTCCAGCTCTTCCAGGAGTATTCTGAAGCGCTCCCAGGCCAGCTCAGAGACACGGGTGTCCTGGGTCCACCTCGGAGCCTGGTGGGACATGCCCAGAACACCCCCCCCCCCCCCCCCCCCCCCCCCCCCCCCAACTGGGGTTTGTTTGAAAAGCAAGAGATTAACCTTTTTGGTGAAGGTGTCTTCACACAACACATCAGTTCCTCCCCTTTAGTCTAAACATGTCGCTGGAAAATTAAGTTTTATTTTATATGTTGGAATTTAGCTCGTACTGTGTTTGTCTAACATGTTTAACGTGGATGAGGCCAAACACTTCCTGGATACCAGTGCAATGATTTTGCTAGAGTCAGAACTACAAAGGGGAGTTAGGGCTCGAACGCCCACCCTACCAGGAACGAGCAAACCCTTTCATGGGAGCCAAGTGAAGCACACTTTTAGTCCATCTATGTGTTATGGGCCGAGGTGCCCTTGAGCAAGACACCAAAGCCACAAATTCAGAGACATTCTTAAAGCTCAAGTCTTGGATTTCATGTCTTGGAGAAATAGATCCTGCAGGTGTTGTTTTTCTCTTGGTCCTTTTAGATTTGGTGGTTAACGACACATTTGATGTAATATTCATGACAAAGAACCTAATGTTAACAGCTGTTACTGGAAAAGTAAAAACATATAATTTCCTGAGAATGACAGGACCTCTCCCAGGAGCAGGACCATTCATGCATGTGCAAATGTCAACAAAAGGATGGAGGACTCTGTTCTCAGCTACAAATTGTGTTTTAAAATGGTTGATGAACAGGGCAGCTATGGAGCACAAACCATCAGCTGAGGCCTCCTGATGGCAACATCCTGCTCCAGCATGAGAACTCCAACCAGGAACTCACTGAGCCCCAGGGACAGATCAGGCTGCTCAACCTCTTCGTTGTTGTTCACAGAGGATCAACGGTGTAACACAAAAGGAAGGACAATGTGTTACTGACAGTGTTAACCAGTGTTGCTCAGTGGAGAAGCTTCTTATGG